>NW_025408744.1:0-18750 GCF_002201575.2 Neomonachus schauinslandi | reverse complement strand
TATATATATATATATATATATATATATATATATATATATATATATATGGTATAAAGGCAACCTCAGGTTGATTTGAGCATTCATCACAGACCTCTGGAAGACTTTCCCTCCAAAGGGCTTTGGAAAATCATGCAATCCGGGCCAGGGACCCTTGGTCTCAGAATCAGTGGGGCAATTGTGGAACCACAATGTTTTGCTCTTGTGAGTCTAATGAAGGGACAAATATTCTAGGATTCAATGGCTACTAGATTAGATCCTGCGTCCTCCTGGGCCGAGTGCAGAGGGCACAGTCTTCTGGGCCCGCTGAGCCACCTCCAAGTCTCCATTGGACCATGGGGGAGACCCAGCAGGCACCCAGCTAAAGGGGTGTGATAGATGCTCCCCACCAGAGCACTTCATGTGTGTAGTCATCTGAATGCTCTGCAGCCAGGGAACAAAGCCTGAGTCATGGAATCCTCCAGGAAATTTACTCTCTCCGTTAAAGTTTGATGAAAAAAACAGAAGGGCTCTGGTGGCTCTACCAGCCTCGCTCCAGTTCCAGTATTTCCCCCCAAAACCTCTTCTCTGTGCTGGGCTGGACAAAACACGAGCAGAGCAGAGTGGGGCTGACCCTTGGGAGTAGGGGTGCCTGAAGCACTGAAGCCATGGACCAGAAGATGAGAGGATGTCTGGGTAAGCCTCACCCTGAAATTTTTGTCCCCAGGCCTGAAAGGGCATCTGAGGCTCCTTCATCGTGCATCATTTTCCCTCAGGGTGCAGCATTGCCCTTCCCCTTCCCATACGCTCTGGTGGGAGGGGGCAACCTCGGGCTAAGCAGGTTTATCAGACATTTTCCTCCAGAGAGAGGAGCAGTCAGGCCTAGAGAGCTCCGGGGAGGCTGGGGTGGGGCCAATGCCAGGGGAGCCGCCCTGGGTCCGGTGGTGCCCATGTGTCTGAAGCAGACACCAAGTCCAGGTGGCCCCAGAATGGGATGCACTCCTCCTGGAGCTGGAGTCCCTTCAGCCTGCCATTCTCCTTCTTGTTCCTGCCTCTCAACACCCCACAGGCAGAGGAGGACAGGCTGCCTGGCTGGCCCAGAGCTAAACTTCGTGGAGGTCATGACAAAACAGGCTAGCACCACATCATGGGAGGAACCCAATCCTTGAAGCCAGGCAGAGCAGGTTCAAATCCCAACTCTGCCACCAGCCTGCTGTGTGGCCTTGGGCCAATCATTTTGTCTTCAGGGGTCTCAGTGTCCTCTGTAAATGGGGACAGTCATCTCTCCCTTCCAAGGGTATTGTAAAGATTAGAAGGACTGTATGTGACAACCCAGGGAAGTTCCTCACACAAAGTAAGTGCTCAAGAAATAGCAGTTCCCTGATCTGACCTCTTCTTTCAGTCCTGCCTCTTGGCAGTAGGATTCTAGAAGTTATAACTAAATAGTCTGTAAGAAAGGCTCTGTCCTAGACGGCCAGAGGCGGCGAAGGAAGAGCTGGGATTGAGGTCAGGGTGGCCAGGGCTCATAGTGGGGACTGAGAGGGCTTCACAGCTTAGGATGGGTCAAGATAAGGCAATAAGCCAAGAAGGGCTGTGAGAGATAGCCTTGGCACACCCTCACAGGCAGGCCTGGGTGGCAGTGGGCTGGCCCGTATACTCTCCCCATAGCGTAGCCATCACTCTCCACTCACACCAGCCTGTCCTCAGCCTGGGAGGTTTGCATGGGCTGACACAGCACAGCTGCCCCTCACAGGGACCCAGTGGACACTGGAAGAAGAAAGCCTGTTCCAACAGCACTGACTCAGCCTTCATTGGGGTGACCTAGCCCCTGGCCCTGCCCTAGGTGCCCTTGCATTACCATCAGCCAGGCCTCCACCAGAGGGAGGCAGGACCCATGTGTCTCCCAGGAGCAATGATGGGACACCAGGACCTTCCCAGACACCCCTCCTTGATCAGCCCACACCTGGGATGATAGCTGCACCTGTGGCCTGATGAGATTTCTAGAAGGTTGGCGGTTCTCAGAGCCTCCCAGATTCTAGGCCTCTGTGGAAGGTACAAGCCTGCTCACTGGACACTCAGTTTCCTAATATCATTGTCTCCACTTTGAGAAACCAGCCCTAAGTGTGTGTGTGGTGGGCAGGGAGGAGGCTGTCTGGGGCCTGTGTCCAACTCTCAGCCTGACACAGACTTGTCCCATAAGTTTGCGTGTCCATCACCCTTTCTGTCAAATAAGGACAACCACACCTGCTGTGCCCCCAACTCTGAGAGAGGCCCTGAGTGGGAAGGGGCTTTGTGAGTTCAGGAGGGCTGGACAGAGCCCTGTTCAGCCCACACCAGCCTCCAGACTACATGAGGACAGATGGAAAAGCATCTGTCAGATGGGTGCAGACAGAGTGGTCTTTTCATGGCTCTCTGTCACCCTCAGGGCAGAGGCCAGCCCACTCTGACCTCTCTTCTCTTTGGCCCTGGGCAGACATGCTAGGAATCTGACTAAAGCCACAGACGCCTCCACAGGAAAATACACATCCTCACCAGGTGTGGTACCTACCTCCAGGAGAGGAGTGGCCCACAAGGCCTCAAGGGGCTAAGTTGCTCTTCCCCCCTTAGCTAGTCACCCTTCCCAGCCAGCTAAGCATCACCCGTGCCCAGCGCAACTGCACTCAGTTCTGATGCGTGAGCTCCTGGCAAAACCTTGGGTCCCACTACCTAACACAGATGTGGGTGGGGCCGGAAATGGGAGCGGAGGGACAGAGGGACGGACACCCGAGCAGCCCCTGGTGCTCCCTGAGCCATGCTCTGAGGAGGGCGGAGGGGTTGATGGGGCTGTCACACTTCAGTCCTGCTTTCCCCTATGTCTTTCACACTCCATCACCAAAAATGGCCCCTATTGGGGGCAGGACCCTGTGTTACTCAGGTGGAGTTCTGGGGTGAGGCTGTGTCCACCCACTGAGACCAGGGATCGTCAGGGCAGGAGGGCAGGCAATGGCTCCCCGTCAGACTGGGTCTGCAGTGTGGGCACCAATCTCCTCTTCGACCCCAAGATCCTTCATAGGAACACAGTAGCCAAAGAGGAAAAACTACAGGAAGCTTAGATGACCTTATAAGTCATTTTCCTTTATTTTCTTAACATATAATGAACTTCCGATTCCAAAGAGACATCTATGCAGAGCAAACAGATTCAGGGTCTGGCATGTAGCAGTCAGAACCAGGCAGGAAGTGGGTCTGCCCCCCTCTCCTCTCCAGCACGACCCTCACCCCTCCTGGCTTCTGACTGCCGCCCAGGCAGAAACCGAGCAGCTGAGAATAAGAGGGGTCAGTCTTATAGTCCAGGGAGTAGCCAGAGACATGGCCTTGGTTGCTAGGCCTGGCCAAGTCATTACCTAGCTGTGAGTCCTTGGACCTCAGTTTCCTTATCTGTTAAATGAGCTAGAAGTCCCTGCTAGGGAATGGAGAAGAGAGTGTGTAGATGTTCTGATGAGTCGGTGACCATTTAGGGTTACCTGGTTGTGCTGCTGCTTCCATATAATCTGCAGATGGGAGTCACTTGGGTTTTGTCACCATCATGCCTACAGGCATGCTGGGGGACCTGCTCTGGCCCTGATGGGATTGAATAGACTGTGGAGACAGCTGCCTCCAAAGCAGACTCTCTCCTCTGAAGTGTCCTTGGGCTGCACTGGTAGCTACATCATCGGGCCAAGGCTGACTGTCCCCTCCAGGTAAATGAGAAGGGAAGGCTGTGGCCTGGGGTCACACAGGGAGGCTGTGCAGGTCACCCAGCTGCCCCAAGTGCCTTCAACCAGGAGTTCAGCAATAGGGGAGGGAATCAGCTCCTCCTCCTCCCTCAGCATCAGCTGGGGGCTTAGAAAACCCCTCAGGGTCCAGCAAGGGCCATGTGCCTCCGTGGGCTGATCCGCATCATGGTCATCTGTCCTCTGGCGTGGGGCTTCTGATAACCAACTGCCCTTTAATAAACACACACCTGCATAAGTGTGGCCTGTGTCTACACTGGCAGAAGGAAGTGGAGAATCACATGACGATTAAGATGATGCAATGAGAGATGGGAAAGGCCAACTAAAACCCAGTGAAGGAGCATGGGTATTGCTCCTTCGTGCTCCATGTGGCACCATCCTGCGACAGCAGACCCTGTCCCTGCTGCATAGGGGTTGGCCCTGCTCCCCGGGAACAGGGACTTCTCGGGGCCTGGGCTGTCTGTTGGTCTCTGCTTTAAACCATGTATGCATATGTCCATGTGTTCACACAGATACATACTACAGCTCTCCCCTCGGGAAAGAACCAGGGCAAGTGGAGGAAGTGCTGGTCCATGCTACATCTTCTAGAACGCACGAAGTATCTACACTTACAGAATAGAGAGGCCCCGGGCCTGTGGAGCTCTCCCTGTCCCTGCCGCCCTACAGATATGGACGATCACAAGGTCATGCAGCAAGTCTGGGGGCGGAGGGGGGCTGGAGGCGAGCCAAACTGCGGGAACGAAGCCGGCCTACCGCTTGCCTCTGACCACGCACCTCCTGCCATCTCTTCCCCTCAGAGCACCCTTGGGGGCAGAGGGCATGTTCCAGAAGAAGGAGGGCCACGCCCAAAGGCACAAAGCAGTAACAGTGGCGCCCCAGACCCCTGCGGCAGATGAGCTGTGCAGCAGCTCTGGGATGAGGGACTTCCTGGCACACCTTCAGTCACACTCTGAGGGGACAGCTTAGCAGGGTGGGTCCCTCTCTTTCACTTCCTCCGTGGCTTCAAGGGAGTGAGTGATTGGTCAGTCGTGGTCCCCAGGAAGGCCTGGGGCCAGGAAACAGAGACAGAGAAAGAAAGTGATAGAAACAGCCCCGAACCAGGCTTGACCACACAGTTCTGGAGGATCTTTGGGAAGTGACGGTGGCCAGCTTGTCAGAGTGTCTACAACATGATTTCACCCTCCCCTCCCTCCACCCGCCCCTGCCCTGCCCCCACGGGGGTGCCCGGGCCGGGGCCTCTCTATTTGGGCTTCATCTCCACCCTCGAGTTGATGTCGTCGCCGTCCAGGTCGTACTCCTCCACCTGGCCGCTGGTCCACACTTTCACGCGGTCCGTGAGGTCGCTGCTGCGCGGGGCCAGGATGAAGTCGTAGATGAGCACAGCCAGGGCTCCCCCGATGAACGGCCCCACCCAGAAAACCTAGGGACAGAGCAGGTATGCTCAGAGGGTGGGACGCCTGCCCTGAAGACGGCCCCCCCCCCCCCCCCCCCCCCTGGCCTGGGCTCTCTCCCCACCTGCGCCTGGATTCAGAGGCAGGCAGGGTTGAACCCCAGTGTCCTGACTGCAGAGCCCCCGGAGCTGGCCCAAGCCAGGATGCTGGTAGTGAGCCTCTCCCTGCCTCCGTGTGCCCCCGCTCGGAGTGCCTGGCGTGACTAGACCAGCCCTGCCCACCCTCCCCAGCTTCTGAAGGGCCACAGGAATGTCTAGCTTGATAAACGGTGGCCCAAAACAGACACGTGGACGGGAAGAACACCTACATCCGTCGAGTGCTGACTCTGAGATTGAGTGCTCAATCTCCAGGTGGTGAGGCCATCTGTCCTAGAGGCCACCCTGGGAGGTAAGTAAGTGCCACAACACCCCCACTTCACCGCTCAGGGGAGGCAGGCACCGGGAGGGTCAGCAGCCTGCCCATGTCACACTGAATGGGAAAGGGGTTGAGCCACGATCGGGCCTGGCTCTCCACCACGCTGCTGGAATCCTGCACCCCACCACCCCCATGTCAGGCTTTGGTTTCCCAATTTCCTCCCCCGTGTCTGTCTCCCAGAGCCTCCGTGATGAGAGAGGATGCTGCAGAGGTGGAGTTGGAACCACCACTCGGCACCAGAACACCCCCGCCCCCTCCAGGGGATATCCCTGCGACCCCTTACCCAGTGGTCCTTGAAGTTATGCGTGATCACGGAGGAGCCGAAGGACCGGGCGGGGTTAATACCGCAACCTGTGTAGTCGATCTGCAAGGGGAAGGGCAGGAGGCAGAAGGGGGAGAGCCAGAGAGACAGACAGAGGGAGAGGAGACACAGTGACACACAGAGAGAAAACAGGGAGGTGACAATCAGACGCAGAAAGAGAGGGGCACACCGACCCAGAAAGATGGTCAGGAGGTCCCTGTGCTGCCCTCTCAGAGCAGGGCTCTGGCCCCAGCCCCCTGCCCATGACAGGGTACCCCACCCGCCCCCACTCCCACCTGGGAGAGCCCCACACTCACCGCCAGCAGGTGTCCCAGGGCCACAGAGAGGCCGATGGCGAGAGGCCCCGAGCCCCCGAGGTCCCGGCGCCTCCTGTCGGTGGTGGCCAGCACACACAGCACCAGCTGCAGGGTGCCGATGATTTCGATGCCCAAGCCCTGACCAGAGTTCACACCAGGGGCCAGCTGTAGGGAAAAGGGACAGCAAGGTTCGGTGAGCAGGCGAGGTGGAGATGGTGTCCCAGGCCCCCCAGACTTTGGCAACTCAGTGCCCTCAGAGCCCATCACATTAGCCCCCAGCTGGGCCCAGAGGGGGCCAGGCCCCACCCAAGCACACACCGCTGGGAGTGGACACCAGGCTTTGTCCCTTCCACACCTCTGAGGAGGTGCCAGCTCAGCCCCTGGTACCTGCCTCCACCCTGCAGCACTCTACCTAGAGGCCAGGGAAGCCTGCATCCCGCTCCAGCCAGCCAGAGCATCCTGGGGTACCAGGGTACCCGAGGCGAGGGGCAAGTCCCACATGTGGGAGGGCCCACCTGGACACTATTGCTTCACACCCCACAAGTCCAGAACATTCCATCCCATCCCCTGCTGCATCTAAAGCTCCCAGAGCTGGGGAGGGTCTTCCTCAGTTAGCTGGCCCAGCTCCCTTAGTCTCTCTCCTTGTGCCCGTCTCCCTTGTTGCCCCCCGCCCGCTGTCTCCTACCCCACCTCTGTCTGTCTCTCCCATTTCTTCTCACCCTCCCTGTCTTCCCCTCCCTCTCCGTCTCGCTCCTGGACAAGCTCCCCTCCTTCTCCCTGGCCACATAGGCCCCGCCACTACCGTCTAGCTGTCACTTGCTCTTGGACCACTTTTAGAAACATGACTCATGGAAAAAGAAGGGGATGGGAGCTGCCATGAGGTCACCAGAGCCCTCCCCCTGCAGCTGCACCAGGGAGACCCCTCCCCAGGGAGTCCCCAAACCTCCCCTTTGTGGGGGTCCCAGGGGCCAGGTGCACCCACACAGGGGAGCTGGGCCATATGGGCAAAGGCCCACTGGCAGAGATGCCCAGATGTGGCCACATGGTCTGCCTTCCCCCAGGCAGAGTTGGTGTGTCCAAATAAGCCTGAACTTGAAGTCTCATCCTGGGAACGAAGGGAGAGGGGTTGGTCCTCCAAAGCCGGAGGGCATTTTATAAAACCCTAGGTGGGGGGCCCTCTTCCACCCCCCCAGAGTTTTCTCAGCCCCACCCTGAGGCCATCTTACAAGAACAATTCTCTTCCCGCCTTTGTCAGCAGTCCTGGGTCACAGGGAAAGTGACTCACATCCCCTCCTCTGGGCTGCAGCCCCAGCTCTAGGCTTTTCCTGGCAGACCCCAGCGCTGTAACCCCTCAGCCCAGCCAGCCCTCTGGGCAATGCCCGGTTTTCTTCCCATCCCAAGGTTGGGTGGTGGAGGCAGAAGGCCTGCGTTCAGGTCCTGACTCTCCTTCTTGCTGGTGCCATGGCCATGGCCTTTCCCCAGTCTGATCCTCATTTTCCCCATCTGTAAAATAGCTTTCCCTGTCCACTTTCCAGAGTGGCTGGAGTTTCCAAGGCAATGGGGTAGGGAGGTCTTAGGGCATTTGGGAAGGGCTGCAGAGGCAGGAGGGACCTGGACAGTTGTGGCTTTGTTCTGGTTCTTTCTCACCTTATCCCCAGGACTGGGGGACAGGTGGAAGGGGAGGGACCCTGCATAGGATTGTGGAGACCCAAGTGAGGCCTGCCTGGAGCCAGGACGAGCTCCACGGAGGAGAGGCCTATGAGACTGGGCCAACTGTACAGATGCCCGTCCACACTCACACCTGCCCTCTTGACAGGCTTCAGGAAGCTCAAGCCTCCTCTTCCTGCTCTCTGCTCTCCAGGCTCAGCCTAATTGCTAGCTGGCGGGAGTCCTGAAACCAGGCCTGGCATGCTGATTAATGGAGCCATCGATCTAAGTGGTTCCTGCCTCCTAGCCTCCCACGTCCCCATCCTCTCACAGTTGTGGCCTCGGCAAGCTCATCTCCTCCCCCAGTTCTTAACCAGGTCTGAGTACCCCAGCCCCTGCTCTGCCCAAAAGCACAGGGTTTCATGCAAAGTGAGCAGAGCCAGGGGCCCTGTGCCATGCCCAGCCCTTTGAGTCCACGGGAAGCAGAGGGGGTGACCACCTGCCCTGGGAACTCTGTGTTATACCCCCTTCCTGACCACCCAGAGCCTTTAGCTCAGAACCACATGGGTTGACGAACTTCCTCTCCCAATAGCCATCACCACCACCACTAGGAAGCCTCCCCTGATTGCTTCAATGTCTACTGACCGCTTCTTCTTTGACCACCTACACACTTGTGTGACTTACATCTGACAAAACTTGATAATTCAGAACTGAAAGGGATAAAGGTCTGCTGAAAGTCAATGTCCAGAAGAAAGCAGGTAAAAATTCAAAATATGTTACTGTTCACAACCCATTAAATTTGAAACAATTGCTTAAATAGGGCTAATCTCAGTTGTGGTCACTTGGTATTGGAAAAAAAAAAAATGTTTGCACATCCCCAGGGAGTTTTGCCCAGCTTAGGGCTTATATGTCACTGACAAAGCCTCCTTCCAAAAAAAAACCCCAACAATCAGTTTTATGAATATAAGTATGAACAACAGAATAAGCCCGACATTGAATCCGAAGCATCAGAAAGAAGCAGAGTCTCCATTCTCACATCAAACCCATGTAAGGCCATTCTCAAGGCCCAGTTCAGACCCCACCGACTCCAAGAAGCTTTCCCCGTTGCCTGGCTGGAATTAACTTCTGCGGCTGCGCCGTCATGCTCTCACTGAACCGCCTGCAACTCTTGCAGGGAAGTAAGCCTCCTGCCTCCTCTGTGAGCACCTCAGACCCCTGGCCTGGGGGCTTGGTGAGGACAGAGTGGGGAGACCTTCCCATCTCGCTGCCCGGACCCCAGAGAGGACACTTGCTGTAGTGACAGAAGTTGCAGATAACGCTAATTTTCTAGAACTTCCACCCTCTCTGGAGGCAGCCTGGCTCCAGGGATGCTCTCTGGACTCAGGGCTGGTTTACTGGCTTTCTGGCTGGGAGACCATTAGTTTTTGTGGGTCTTACAGGGCAGGCCGTGCAAGCCTCCGTAAGGTAATGAATGAGGAGGCTGAGTCCCAGGGAGGAGATAGCTAAGCCATCTTGTCCCAGCCAAGGATACTGACTATCTACAGGACCAGTCAAGGGACCCGGCTGTTCCCAGCTTGGACTGAAGAACGGCTGGAAGATGGGTCTATAGCAGCCAGCGTGACCCAGGCACCGGGACAGCGGGGGAGGGAAGGTGTACAGGGCTGACCTCTCTAGACAGTGGTCCTCAACCCATCCCTGCTGCCCATGGACAGAATGACCAAGGTCGCTTCCTAGGCTCAGGGCCCCAACTCAACCTGGGCACCCTGGTGTCCCACCCTTGGGGAACAGCAGGTTCCAGAACCGGCCTGGCTGCACTCTGAGCATCCAGGCTCAAAGAACAGGGGAGGGGAGACATCAAGGCCTGCCCTGCTCGCCCGATGCCTCTAGGACTCAGCACTCACAACGAGGGGGGCCTCAGTGGGTCCCTCGTGTCACCCCTTGAAGGGTATTCCTGTGTCCATGGCCCTCTGGGTAACCAACGCTTTGTGGACCTCTGTGTATCTTTGTAGGTTGGTGTCTGCAGGATCTGGGGGTGACCATATGTGTCTGGGTGTGACTCTCTCCTTTTCTTTTTCATTAGACATTAAGAGGGCTTATTACATCATAATTGAATGACAAGTCTATCAAAGAGCTACATAAATTCTAAATCTGTATGCACCAGACAAGATAGCCTAAAAAAAATGACAACTGACAGAACTGTGAGATGAATCTGATCAATCAGCCACCAGAGCGTAAGAGTTGACCAGCCCTCTCTTAGAAATGGATAGACTAAAGCAGTCAGACACTGTAAATAGCACCAACGGGAAGGATTTGAGCCACATAATTAACAAGCTTGATTTAAGGAAAATACATAAAGCCTTGCACCCCAAATTTGAGAATATCCACTCTCTTTCAAAAGCCCCCATGTGGACACGCGGACCAACTTAGTCGTGTATTGGCCCGGGCGTCCCAGCTGTCTGAGAATCCCAATCACACACGAGCCGTCTCTTAGCACGGGGAGCTCTGTGTGTCTGGGGGGGTCTGTCTGTGGCACGTGACCCTGCGTGACTGTGCTGTGCATCTGGTGGCATTTCTGAATGTGTCGCCCTGTCCCTTGACATCACAGGTGCCACCACTGGCTGGGAAGAGGGGCGGAGAAGGGAAGGAGGCCCCCCTTGAGGGACAGAGAGCGAGCAGCGGATCTCAGAGGGTCCTTATTTGCTCCCAGAAGCCACTTCATCTTCCTGACAAGAAACAATACACAAAGCAAAGGCTTCCTCCTTCCCTCCCTCCTTCTTTTCCTTACTCCAGGGCGTCCCCACCCTCCTGCCAGGGAAAGGAAGAGGCTCTGTTGAGGAGCACTTACCCCTCCCCCCGCGATCCCAGGGCCTGAGTGGAACCACCCAGGCTTGCGATTGTGCTCTACGCCCACCTGCGTGTGCCCCCTTGTGCCGTGTGTGTGTGTGTGTGTGTGTGTGTGTGTGAGTGAAGTGTGAGCATGTGCGCTTTAGAACAGCTGAAAGAACCAAAGGCCAGAGGCAGGCTGGGGGCACGGTCCTGCCCTGCCCTGATCTGCTACGCAACCAAACAATCTCAATGCCTCTGCGGCCTCAGTTTCCTGATCAGTAAAATGGAGGCGCTGGCCCGGATGTTAGCCCCAGGATTCCTCCCCCCCTGACATGGGACCCCCGCCCCCAGGGCCCACAGTCACCCTCTGGGCCAGGATTGTCAGTGCAGGATTCCCAAAGAGCCATCTGAACTGGGGTCTCAATATGGCATAAAGCCTGTTACAGGACCTCCCTCCCAGAGCAGCCGGAAGCAAGCCGATTCTACCTGCACGCCCTAACCACAGGGAGCTTACGGACTCGGGGGCAGCCCCTTCCCAATTACATCTGCCTCTCTCTTGTCTTAGTGGTGGGATTTCAGGCACTGAGAGGAGCTGCTACTGGGAATGGGGCATTTTCCAGTCTTTTCTACCATCTTTTGAGTTGGGGTTCTTAACTCAACTGGACTGCAGCTCCTTGGTAACGTGAAGACGGCCCCTCACTTAACCCCCTAAGCACCACTGTGGGGCAAGGAGTCCCCCAGTCCCCGGGGAGGAGCCCTGGCTGAGGGGACATTGACCATGACAACATTCTCCTGTCCACACCTGCAGGCGTGTTGACTCAGCCCCAGCTATTCAGGAGGCACCAGACCTACTGGCACTTCCAGAGGGCAGGGACCATGCCCCACCCAGGGAGGCTCTGCCAGCAAGAACAGGGGGCTCTTGGGGAAAGCTTTCCCAAGCCAATCCCTAAGGGGTGGGTGTGGGGCATGTTTGACCAGCCTGGGGAAAGCCCTGGTGGCTGGTGCTGAAGGAACCCCCATTGGGTGGGACCCTAGAGAAAGTGGGGAGCACTCTAGGGCTGAGCTCAGGTTGGGGGGCACTCCATGGAATTGGTCTGCAATGAACTAAGGGCTCAAGGCATGAGAGGGAGGCTGTGTCCTGGGGGCACCAGGGGGAAGGTGAGACCCTGCAGACTGGGGAGCTCCAGCAGGCCACGTCCCCTCTCATGGCTTTGCCCTTTCAGACAAGGTGTTCCCAGAGTGAGTCCTGGGTAAGGCCAGGCTTTGGGGTGGGCAGCATGGGGCCAGCAGGGCTGCTCCAAGGGCCCTCACAAAGGAAGCTGCCTCAGAATTTTCAGTGGTGAGGGAAGTGTCCACCACAAAGCTCCTGCCTCTCTACGCCCTCCCCCTCATCTGGTTCTGGCTGGAAACTGTAATTATACGTTGCAGCTAGGGCACCACCACCCAGCCCCCAGCCCCCTCTCTGGGCACGTCCGTCTAAAAACTGGCTTCCCTTTCCCCAAGCCACCCCCAACTCTGGTGGAGGCGGAGGGGCCCTCAACTCTGGAAGGACTCGTGGCCAGTGTGGGGGAGGGGGGCCAACAGGGAAGGGACAACCCTCTCACTCGGTGGTTGGGGAAACCGAGCCCAGGAAACTGGGGAAGGGGAGAGTTTAGGGCTGAGGTGAGGCCCTGGGTGTAGCAGATAGAAGCAGTCCCCAGGCAGTCAGACCCAGAATCAGCAGGGCTGAGAGAAGACCCCGAAGAGGGAAGGTTTGCCCTCTGCCTGAAGCCCCCACCCCCTGCCCTGGGGGCTGAAATCCCAGACTCGGGGACAATCGGGCATCCAGTCCACTCTCGGACACAGGCAGACACTGGCCTGAATCCTGACCATCCACTCTCCAGAGCCCCAGCCCCCCACCATGACCCCCACGCCCACCAGCGCCACCCTGTGACTCCCTGACCCTGGGCTCCGACAGCCACCTTGCCTGCGCTCATGCCCTTTCTCTGCCCGGAAGCCCCTTTCCCAATCTCCACATTCAGCCTCCCATGGCACTTCCTCCGTGAAGCCTTCCTGGCCCTCCCCACGGCTCAAAGGCAGAAGTTCCCTTGCCGCCCTGACACCTCTTATCACACCTGCCCCCTGCCCCATATCGCAGGCAGCTGTGCGAGGGGCTTATCTTGCCCGCCAGGGGCCTTGGTCGCCCAGGGGTGGGGAGCTGGCTGACTCAGCCAGTTGGGCCCCCAGCGGTCCCAGTCCGGTTTGCAGGGAGCATCAGTGAGCGAGCCAGAGACGGGAAGGATAAAAAGAGCTGGCTAACGGTCAGGACTCCCAGGTTCGTGAGCATCTTTCATTTCCCAGGGCCCAGCCACGCCCTGCTATGTTCCTACTTCACAGATGGAAACTGGGGCCACCCAGGCAAGGGTGCTGGCCTGAAGCACCAACCCCTGCCTCTGACACTCTCACTTTGGGCCGAAATTGGGGTTTGGCTCTTAGAACCAGCCAGGATCCTACAGGCAGGACAGAGGCCCATGGTCTCTCCAGGGCGTATGCCAAGCCCTGACTCAGTGAGAAGAAAGTTGTCCCCACCATGCCCCCGGGGACACCCCCTGACTCACCCCAACCACTTCCTGTCTCTTCTTTCCCTATTTTCCTTAGGAATCTCCATGTCAACAAAGGGCTCCTCCTAGGTTTGGACCAGGGTGGGGTTCCGGGCCCAAGAGGAAAGAGTGTGTCCCTTGCTGCATAGACTGGTCTCTGCCCTTCTTGAGGCATTGGGGCCACCTGCCAGATCCCTTCAGATCCCTTCAGATCCCAGGTCCAGTGTCTGACAGGAGCCCTTGGGAGAGATGCTTTCTGTTTCTAGGCCCAGGGCTTGCGCTTCTAAACCCTCAACTTCCATGGTGTAGACAGGACAGTGCCCGCACCCCACCACAACACTCCGTTCCCTTCGTTCAGCGTGGCCCTTCTTGGGCTTCTCTTAGCCAGACCCTCCTGGGAAGGGTGATAATTAAACTCAAGTCCCCGAAGTGAGCTTGCTGGTAGTATCGGCGGGGCCAAGAAATACCTAGAGACCTAGGTTCCCTCTTGGAGTCTCAGGGTCCTCAGCCCCAAGGAAACTCAACAGGTTAACAGCAGACAGGACTTGAACCTGGAGTGCTTGTCTCCCAGACCGGGGCTGGCCCCGGCTTGAGCCTGTCCATTTTTCTCTCCCACCTGCAACGTGCCCAGCCCCGGCATCAGGGTAACTCTGAGAAATGGAGGCCAGGGAAGGGAAGGGACATTGGAGCAGGGTGTGGCCAGATCAAGATGCCAGAGTCGGTGGCCACCCTCCCTGCCTCTACCTGCGATGCCGAGTCAGAACACAAAGTCGGCCAACAGATGCCTATCCTGCCTGTCCCTTGAGAAGGAGGGGTCAAGACGGCGCAGAAGGCCTGCGGAGATTCAACCCCACCCCTTCAAGGACCTCTCCTCCCGTGCCATCATGCCCAGCGAGCGCCGCTGTGAACCTGACCATACCCAGGCGCCACTCCCTCGGGTCACCGGGCTCTGGCCCTCTGCAGAGACTGAGGCTTGGAGGAACCTGGCCTGCCAGAGCTCCCGTCCCTTCCACCCACCTCGGCCACGTCTTTCCTGACTAAAGTCTAAACTCCAGCCTGCAGGCTAATCTTCAATCTTGGGCTGAGCAGCGGTTGGCTCTGCAAGGGGGCTGGGTAAGGTGTCACTGTGACACCAGAAGTGCTAATCCCCCCCGTGGCAAGGCTGGGCCAGTTGCCCTCTGCCCGTGACCTTCCCAAGCCTCCCCGCAGCTGCAGCGCCAGGCTCTGAACTTTGGCTGGGAAGCCAGAGAACAATTGCTATAATCACGGGCCGCCGTCTCTGAGGAGCCCTTGGCCGGCCCGCTCGCTGTCCCTACGCCCATCTGCCGCGCCCTGGCCAGGCCAGCCGCCTCTCTGGAGATCTGACTCCTCCTCTGTGCTCCTTCTCCTCCCGCTTCCCTGGGAAGGCACCCTCCAAGCCTTCCTCAGCCTCTCTCTGGCCAAATGTCCCCCTGCGGCAGCCCAAGCCGGGTCTGAGTCTGCACTTGGCTGGGGGTCTGGAAAAGCCCGGGTCGGAGACAGCAAGCAAGTGCCGCCACCAGCCACCCGGGAGGAGCTCTTTACAGCGGTCCGCCGCCCACCCACCAGCATCGGCTTCCCATTCGTGCCCCCGCCCGGAGCCCGCCGGAGCCAGGAGCAGTGGGGACGCACAGGTACACGCTCACCCCCAGCCACTCCCGCCGCAGCACTAACACTCGCAGACACACTCCCAGCCCCTGGCGCACACGGGCACGCACAGCTTACGCAGCCACCTGCACACACCGCTCACACGCGGAAACACACGTGCCACACCTCACGGTGCCCGGCGACAGAGAGAGGAGCGCAGACAGGAGGCAAGATGCGCCCCCCGGCCGCCCCCCTACACTGCCATCCAGGAAAACCACCTGCCAACAGCCCAGAATGTTTTCACCCCTCCCCCACCCCCCCACCCCTAGCTTGGTCTAATTCCTGGGGGCCGAGGAGCGGGAGGGGCTTTCTCCTTGAAGGCGGTTTGTTGGGGCACCTGTGTGAATGCGGGGCAGGCTGGAGGCCCGTGGGGCTGCCCACCCGGGTCCTGCTCGCACACTCGCCCCCCTGGCGCAGCCGTGCGGGGCATCTGGGCACAGCGGGCAGCGTCTCCCCAGGGTCCAGACTGTAGGAAGAGGGAGCTGGCTGCCCCAGCCGGGCTGGCGGGGAGGGCAGGAAACTACAGCCATGGGGTGAGGAACTGCTGGCCCCAACCTAAGCTGCCTCCAGAGCTTCATCCCTGCAACAGACGCCCGCAGGGGACGTTGGCCAGACTATTCTGCCCTGGGTCTCAGCTTCCCACAGTGCCTGGCAGAAACTGGGCTCCGGGCCGCAGGTGTAGCTGAGTTCCAGCCCCAAGTCCACATGACCTCCAGCCACCTCGCGTCCTCTCTGCTCCTCAGTGTTCCCATATGCTCAATGGGTGGAGGATGAGACCTCCCGCCGTCTCTGCTCCGCTCCAGAGCCCCAGCGCCTAGGGCCACCCCACTTACCTCGTTTCGGCCGAGCGAGTTGTCTGGCAGGGCGGAGGTGATGCCCGAGAGGATGGCGGTGGCCACGATGGCCCCCACGCACTGGGCAAGGATGTACATGACAGCCCTGAGGATGCTGATCTGGCAGCTGAGCAACAGCCCCAGTGTGACAGCCGGGTTGAGGTGGGCGCCGCTAATGTGGCCCACGCTCTGGGCCAGGGTGGCGATGCTCAGCCCGAAGGCCAGTGACACCTTCACGTTGTCCTGGGCCGCACCTGCTGTCTGGTTGTTCTTCACCGGGTAATTGAAGCCCAGGGCAGAACCAATGCTGATGAAGATGAAGAGGGTCATGGCCAGGAACTCGGCCACCACCGCCCTCCAGAAGAGCTTCTTCTTGAACTCGCTGGCCATGCTGGCAGGGGGCTTGGCTGGAGACGGCTGCCTGGTGCTCCACTCCCTCTGAGAGCTGAGCCACAGCCCAGGCTGGGCCTATTTATAGGGCCCGTGGGGGGGGGGCGGGAGGAGAGGGGGAGCACAAAGAGAGGAAGGCCTCTCCTTGCTCCTGGCCCGCCCCACACTGCAAGGGCCTCCTCTCAGCGATGGATGCAGACACAGCTCTGCTGTCGACCTGCCAACTTTTTTCCCTCCCTCCTCTCCTCCCTCCCTCCCTCTCTCCAACCGCCCTCAGCCCTGCCCAGCTCGAGGAGGCAGCTACTGCTCTAATAGGCTTTGGGAAATTCCTCCAAGTTGGCCCACTCAGGGGGCCAGAGAAATCCAGGTGTCCCGCCCTATGTGCAAAGCTCAGGGGGTGCCCATGGGCAGAGCCAGGAGCTCTGGATGGGGTGGGGTGGGCGGGCTGGACTCAGCAGGTGGACGCTGCCTTCCCTGGAGGCGGGGCACCATGATCCTGCTTGCCTGCCATCCCCATCCCATCCCACAGTGGCGTTAGCCTAGAGACCACAGGTCCAGGGGTCCCCAGGGGGCATTCAGGGCCTCCTGCACCCCAGCCCAGGCCTGGCCGCTGGATGTCACTTTAAGGATGTCCCAGGGCCCCAGCACCACAGTCCAGTCCCAGTTGATGGGGGCACAGAGGCATTAGGAGGCACAGAGAGCTCATCTGTGGCCCACCCTGCACTCTATGGTCAAGGGCAGGCCTGCGATAGGCAAGGACATGGGAAGTACCCACTCTGGGAGCCCTCATGCTTCCGGAGCAATTTGAACTAATTTCAGGGCAGATAGAGAAAGTGGGGGCAGTTTAGGATTTTCTTCTCAAAAGCTGCAGGCTGGCAGACCACAGGGGAGAGTGAAGGAATGGCAAGCTAGCCTGGAGACGGGAGGGAAGAGGAGAGAAGGAGAGCAGACCCAAGACAAAGAGAGAGGCAGAGACGCAGCCGGAGAAGGGAAGAGGAGAGAAGACAGACAGATGCACAGACAGGGGAAGACAGACGGGCAGAATGAAAGAGTAAAAGGGAAGGAGAATCCCCACAACAGTGCAAGTGAAAGAGAGAGATCTCAGGCCAGGCTGAGAAGGAGAGACAGCCAGGGAGCACAGAGGGTGAAGAGACAGACGGGAAAAAGGACACATGACTGGAACCAGAGGCAAGAAGCAAAAGCGGAAAGATTGGGCGGGGGGGAGGGGAAGAGGCCGCTCTGCAGAGCCCTGTGGTCCAGGCTGTGCCCTGCACATCCTCAAGCCAGAGGCCCCACAGCAGCCGATTAGCTGTACAAGCAACAGGGAGCTCCTGCCAGTCGGCCAGCCTGCTGCAGTGAGGGAAAGGGGGGGCCCCCGCGAGGTGGGCGAGGCCAAGCCCTGGAGAGAGGGGCCCTCTCTGGCCCTCTCCTCCCACTCCGGCCAGCCCCTCCTCAGTCCTACGCGTGAGTATTGGCTTCTCCCCATTTTACAGGTGGCAAACTGAGGCTCAGCCAGGGGAAGGACAGCTTTAAATTCTGCATGTGCCAAGGGCAGGGCAAGGAGGAGCGTGCGGGTCTTACACCTCTTGTGCAGAGGCCATCTACTGATCATGACACCAGTCCCTATGGGCTGCCCTTTGGCCCGGCTGCCACACACATCACAGCCACCCTGGAGCAGTGACAAAGCGCCCAGGGATCCGCCTGGCATTCCCTGGGAGCAGGAGGCCCACTGGGAGCTGTGACCACCTAAGTACACCTACGTGCCTGTAGGTACAGGATGGAGTGCATACAAGGCAGGGGGTGGGCACGGTGGCAGGTGAGCCCTGCGTGCTCAGAAAGCCCCAGCTGCTGGAGGTCATCTGCGCCTTAGTAACCATCCAAGAGAGGGACCCAGCCCAACTAGGCCCCTTCCCAGAACCCTCCACATCCTTTCCTCTGGACAACACTTGTTCGGCTCTCCACACCCCAGGGGGCTCCTCATGCCCTGGCCCTGGACATTCACAGTGTCCTCCTGTCCCCTGAGCTTCCTGGCCCCGGCAGGGCCCACATCTGTCCCGGCCCTCCACTTGGTGCAGGGATGAGGGATGCTGGCATGTACCAGGACTCAGCCTGGAGGCCTGAGGCTGGCAGCAGGGCCCACAAGAACCACTGGACTCAGGCCGGCATGGGGGTACAGCATCTCAGAGACAACAGGAGCCTTCTGTGACAGGGTCCACGGGCCAGGTCAGGACCCGCGTAGCTGAGGATGTGCAATGTGCTATGTGGGTGTGAGTCACGTGGGACGTACTAACTTATCCACCAAATATTTACTTAGCACGAGTCACGTGCCACCTTGTTCTGATCATTGGGGAGACAGCTACAAACCAGACAGCCCAGCTCCTTGTCCTCCTGCGGGCTCTGTGTGTGTGCTTGGGATGGTGGAGCTTGTAACTGCGCAGGGCACGTGGGTGAGAGCATACTTGCCAGAGGACCACGTCCTCCTGGAGCAGGGCAGGATCTGGGGAACCCAGAGGAGGCAAAGCACTTTGGCCAGGGCAAATTAGGTACCCACCAACGTCAGGATGATGTGAGGGTCCTCAGGACAATACCCGGGACACCCACT
>NW_025408743.1:0-31333 GCF_002201575.2 Neomonachus schauinslandi | reverse complement strand
AACACCCAAAGAACAAAGAATCCAATCAAGAAATGGGCAGAAGACACAAACAGACATTTTTCCAAAGAAGACATTCAAATGGCCAACAGACACATGAAAAAGTGCTCAATCGCTCGGCATCAGGGAAATCCAAATCAAAACCTCAATGAGATACCACCTCACACCAGTCAGAATGGCTAAAATTAACAAGTCAGGAAACGACAGATGTTGGCGGGGATGCGGAGAAAGGGGAACCCTCCTACACTGTTGGTGGGAATGCAAGCGGGTGCAGCCACTCTGGAAAACTGTATGGAGGTTCCTCAAAAAGTTGAAAATAGAGCTACCATATGATCGGGCAATTGCACTACTGGGTATTTACCCCAAAGATACAAAAGTAGGGATCTGAAAGGGTACGTGCACCCCGATGTTTATAGCAGCAATGTCCACAATAGCCAATCTGTGGAAAGAGCCAAGATGTCCATCGACAGATGAATGGATAAAGAAGAAGTGGTATATATATACAATGGAATATTATGCAGCCATCAAAAGGAATGAGATCTTGCCATTTGCAACGATGTGGATGGAACTGGAGGGTATTATGTTGAGTGAAATAAGTCAAACAGAGAAAGACATGTATCATATGATCTCACTGATATGATGAGGAATTCTTAATTGCAGGAAACAAACTGAGGGTTGCTGGAGTGGGGGTGGGGTGGGAGGGATGGGGTGACTGGGTGATAGACACTGGGGAGGGTATGTGCTCTGGTGAGCGCTGTGAATTGTGCAAGACTGTTGAATCTCAGATCTGTACCTCTGAAACAAATAATGCAATATATGTTAAGAAAAAAAAAAAGAAGAAGAAGAAGGTAGCGGGAGGGGAAGAATGAAGCGGGGGAAATCGGAGGGGTAGACGAACCATGAGAGATGATGGACTCTGAAAAACAAACTGAGGGTTCTAGTGGGGAGGGGGGTGGGAGGATGGGTTAGCCTGGTGGTGGGTATTGAGGAGGACACATTCTGCATGGAGCACTGGGTGTTATGCACAAACAATGAATCATGGAACATTCCATCTAAAACTAATGATGTAATGTATGGGGATTAACATAAGAATAAAAAAATATATATTGGAACAAATAAAAGTCAGCCACAATCTTATAGAACTCCATCACATTTTCAAGTTTTCAGTAAGTGGGGTTTATATATATTTTGTACACACAGTCATAGATTTCATAGGGAAGGGGAGTTAGAGACGATTTCACCTCTCGACACATTTCAGTCCTGAGCCAGACTGAACCAATTCTGGCAGAAATGCTGTCATCCTACCCTTCAAAATAGCAAGTGACATAGATTTCATTACATCCCTTGGTGATCTACTCTGGTATTTATAACCATAAATGGCGATCCTCAATATCTACTTTAAAGCTGACTCGGAAAAAAACGCAAAATAGTTTATATTGTTACAGAAAAGTCAACTGGCTGTGACACCCCATTTATTATTTCCATGTGAGGGCTGGAAGGCAGACACATAGCTAACTGATAGGAATGAAGTTTCTCATACCCATTTTTGGTATGTTTTTAGAAAGCTGGGTCCAAGAGTCTCTATGACCCAGATACATCCACAAGGCGATTCTGAACTCACCATTCATTCCATCACACTTTGAATTCCCAACATTAAAGCAGGAAGTTTTCATGTTGCCAGGAAGGACATTCCACCATTTATATTCAAACCCAAGTGCAGGCTCCATTCCTGCTGGACACGGCCTACATTCTATGACAGACAAGTGAAATAAACAATTACAGTTAAACTGCATCTGGATATCTTCCTCTTCCTCTGTTCTAAGAACTACTAAACTTTAATTAGCAGAGAAGGAAGCAGGAAAGAGAGACAGTAGAGCACAAATTCCCTTAAGAATTAATAACTTTTTCTAAAGCAATCTGGAAAGAAAAATATTTCTGGATATAATTTACCCATATGCACTTGACTAACATGAAAAAGGAAAAGGATCAATATAAAATCTTCTAAAATTATTTTTTCCTTCATTTCTGAGAGTAATGGTTAACATCAAATCACCCTCCACAAGTAGGATAATCTGAAACTAGTTCTCTTAAATGTGATCTTACAATCAGTTCCCTCCACCTCATAAACAAGGAACTATTTCAGCCTTCCTATTGGTTATTAAACTTAACAGTATTATACCATTTAATTATGGACTCATTAGTTGAAATTCAAATATTGGCTATGTTGAAAAATGATACTGGAAGTTCAGAGTCACATTTATTAATAAACCTGATTTAAATTAGTATCTGCAACAATGAAACGGAAGTGTCCTTTCCAACCATTTCTGAATTTACCCAACACACTTTGCATTAATCATGTCATTAGAGAGAAATGTTCACTGAGCAAACACTTCTTGCTACCAAATTACTTTAGGACACATTTTTACATAACCTGCTCAATGGTAATGAGCTAGATATTATTACCCACAATTTTACAGACAGGAAAATGGAGGTACAAAAGGTTTAAGTAACTTGGATAAATCACACTCACAGTCGCCTGTGGGATGTCGATTCAAAACCAAGTCAATCAGACTCTTGAGTCTTTCTTATGCTATCTATCAAAGGCTCTGGGTAGTAAGCAGATGGCATGGCTAAATTCAAATGAGAGGACTACAACTGAAATGCACTGTAATTTTTGTCTACCAAAATTAAAACAAACTCTGCAGCACTTTCTTTATTATTTGATAAGCACTAACATTTTCTCTACTGTACACCCTGAAGCAATTAAGAGACTATCTTCACTACCATATGACCAAAATGAGTAATTTTCGCTATTAGTATAGCACAAAATGTGATTTGTTGTTCCAAAGCTGAATTAGAAGAGGTTATATTTTATGCTTGCATTAATATATGTGTACACCCTCACTGGAAAAGCAGTGTCTATCCTTAACACTTAATATGGTGGAATTTTTTTTATCAACATTCAAAGGCAGAGTGAGTCATCCCATGAAGAGGGTATTACACGCATTACACAAAATGCCAATAAAAATCTATCCTCGTGGTATGTTAACGAAGCCACTGCCACCTCACAATTCATTAGGATATTTCTCAACTCTTCTTCAGTCTCTGTGAGATAAGTATGTTTTATAAAGAAGTCTTCCACAAAAACAATGAAGAACAAGGTCACAATAGTCCAGCAAGATTATTTTGCTAAAGGTCCAATTGGCATCCTACCCTTTGTTCCATCCGAAAATGTTCCAGGAGGGCAGGGATGGCAAGATGATGATCCATTGTTATAAAATCCAGGGTTGCAAGGTGGACAGTCCTTCTTCTCTCCAGAAGGGGGCAACCTAATAGCATCTGTGAGATCCTCCCGGCAGATTTTGGGCTCTATCCACTTGTACATAATTTGCGTCTGGAAAAAAAAAAAAAAAAAGTTCGCAGGTCATAGAAGATGCTTTATTTGCTTTAACTTTCCAGTAATAAAAACATTAAACAGAAAGCCTAGGAAAAGTTGAATAGTGAAAGAATAGAAGGGCCAGGTGAGAAGAATCTAAACCATTAGTAACAAAATGAGATAAAAAGAAAAAAAACAAACATTGGTTGGGACGATGGCCGTTTCCTCCACGTGTTTTTATACTATGAGCTACAGGTGGGCCTTACCGCATCCATGCAGCACGTTCATCATCATGGAATTCCACTTTAAAATATAGATACATGATTATAACCCTTACTCTTGTAGCCACTCATTCACTTTATTCCACAATGACATGTGCTTCTATGAAGAGATTACCTTTTCCATTTGGAGACCTTCACTACACCCTTCATTCCCCCCCCCCCCCCCCCCCAGCAACTATCACCATGCCTAGCACAATATGATCACAAAAGAAAAGGTGTACGTTTTTATTTTTTTTTTAAGATTTTATTTATTTATTTGACAGAGAGAGACACAGCGAGAGAGGGAACACAAGCAGGGGGAGTGGGAGAGGGAGAAGCAGGCTTCCCACTGAGCAGGGAGCCCGATGTGGGGCTTGATCCCAGGACCCTGAGATCATGACCTGAGCCGAAGGCAGATGCTTAACGGCTGAGCCACCCAGGCGCCCCAAGGTGTACGTTTTTAAAAAGACTATATCTAGCTTCTCATTTCAATCCTGCATTTCACAAATACATGTGGTTGCTCTCTGAATCTTTTCCAATACCGTGATGTTAGACTACAAGAGTCATAGTTAAAACATTTCTAATTCTGGGCCCTGTTGCAGATGCTTCTAACATCAGAATTAAGATGACCTCTATTTTCAAAGACAGAAGTCTTTCAAACCTCATCTTCTCATTTTCTCTCACACATACACATACCCCTACACAACACCAAATACGCAAGATAACTATAACTCAGCCAAACCCAGAAAGTTGCGATTATAAAATTACTCTCATTGTGAAACCAGAAAAATTAAATGGGTTAGCCATTTCACAAACAAAATCAATATGCTCAGTAAAAATAAGACAGTATTTTAAATGCAAAGGATAAATAATTTCATAATTATAGTTTTTAAAAAGAGACTGTTTCCTTCAATAGACATATAATCCAATATAAGAACGCTTTCTCCTTCAAAACAACTTTTGCAATAATAAGTCTAATACTGACACTGGAGAAACAAAATTAAAGACAATTCTCTATAGCTATTTTCAGCTAATAGAAAATTATATATAGCACACCCTCTAGACCACTCAATTTTATTCTCAAGTATTCTCTTATGGAAGAGCAAATTAACTTATCTGAAAAAGGATGCTTAAAGGAAATAGTTTAAAAGGTAGATGTCTCAACAGAATTATAAATAACATATTTTTCCTTTTATAACCCTCTTTCTGCATTCATTTTATGGCCCACATCATGATACAGTTCAACCAGTCACTGGACCCATCTGCCTCTCTCTTCCCAGCTGTAAAATGATGGCTGCTCCTGCTGAAGCTTCTTCAACAGTGAAAAAAAATAAACTAGATCCTGTATCCAGAGGGGTTCTCAACTCCTCTGAAAAAAGGGCACATAAAATTCAGAGAATCTAAGCAAATCATTATATCTCGGGGATTGTCTTTCTAAAAATCTGGCTTAGCAAGTAGAGAAAACAAATTTCCAACCCAATGAATTCACAAGTTTGCTGATTTATTTTGACATGAATTAAAATCGCACTGTTAGGTATGAGCTACGGCACTGTTAGGTATGAGCTACGGCACTGTTGAAAATAGGTGGTTCCCGCGTGGGAGTAGGGCTGGTGCTGAGGTTGAGCACTCGCACTGATTCTGGGGGTGCACCTTGTACTCCTCTCCACCACTTTGGTAGTCAGCACTATTATCCTCAAGTTTATAAATGAGGAAGCTGTGGGTGAGAGCTGTTGAACAACTTGCCCAAGAATTAGACACAGCTAGTAAACAGTGACATAACACCAGTCAAGAAGGGTCAGTTCAGTTAGAGTAAAAATAGTAAAATGAGGAAATATATTTTTGACAAGTCAGCTGACCACATGATTCTCAATCCAAGCATTATATCATTAATTATATCATTAATATAAATGATAACTTAGCACCAGATGGCTCACAGTGCAGGTAAAAAAACCAACAATCAACTCATTCTTTGGCAAGTCAAGATAAAATTATGAAACATTTTATGAACCCAAAAAACCCTAATAGAACAAAACTCATCAAATTGCCAGTAAGATTAGAGAAGACCATAGTGTCCGAGTATTTATCTTAAGTGTGAATAAATACATTTTAGAGAAACACATGGAGGTATCAATTCTCATGTCAAAATAAAATTCAGGACAGGGAAGACTAAAATTTAGACAAATTTTGAGACTGCATTTGTCCATGGTTGCCAGCTTTCTTCCTTCAAATGTCCCTGTACAGAAGCACCAAGGCTTCTGTAGACTGGCTGAATTCATCAGAGCTAAATTATACATGCTTTACAAGTCTACCAACTGCCACTCCAACCTAGTTGCCTTGTGCTCTATGATGTTCTGACCTGTGTGTTCCCAACCAGGCGGTCTATTGCTTGTCTTCCTGACTTGTCCAATCCTTGATCTCTTCCAGTAGCCAGACACTGGGCCCTCATCATTTGTCTTTCTGACATGCCCACACCCTTCTGCCAAGTTGCACCTATCCCCTCCTTTGAAGCCATGCTCAACATCTAATGTGCTCTAAGCTTCTCCTCAGCTCACCCATCTACATATCAGCATCACTTGGATTCCTTTTCTATGAAGGTTCTACTGTTTTCTCTTTTCCCTTGTGGTTACCTCCTTGTGCCCTTTCAAAATGCATCAAAGCTTGGGCCCTCTTCTTCCTTTATGTGGAAGACACCATGGGGATTGAACATTGTCCTGCAGATTGTAGCCAGGGCTTTAGGCAAGGAAATGTTCTAACATTAGATTGGGGTGAAAATACCAGAAACACTGATGTCTAATATGACAACTGAATTGTCTAATTTGACAATTCAATCTCAATAAAGCTGTTTTTAAAAAATAATTTAAAGAAGACTATCTTGAAAGAAGTTGCTGTGGCCGATGTCAAAGAGGTTACAGCCTATGTTCTCCTCCAGGACTTTGATGGATTCCTGTCTCACATTGAGGTCTTTCACCCACTTTGAGTTTATCTTTGTATATGGTGTTAGAGGATGGCCGAGTTTCATTCTTGTGTATATAGCTGTCCAATTTTCCCAGCACCATTTATTGAAGAGATTGTCTTTTTTCCATTGCATATTTTTTCCTGCTTTGTTGAAGATTATTTGACCATAGAGTTGAGGGTCCATATCTGGGCTCTCTATTCTGTTCCACTAGTCTATATGTCTGTTTTTGTGCCAGTGCCATGCTGTCTTGGTGATCACTGCTTTGTAATAGAGCTTGAAATCAGGCAACATGAGGCCCCAGCTTTGTTTTTCTTTTTCAACATTTCCTTGGCGATTCCGGGTCTTTTCTGATTCCATACAAATCTTAGGATTGTTTGTTCCAGCACTTTGAAAAATGTCATTGGAATTTTGATCGGGACGGTGTTGAAGGTATAGATTTCTCTGGGTAGCACAGACATTTTAAACATGTTTCTTCAGGGTGCCTGGGTGGCTCAGATGGTTAAGCGTCTGCCTTTGGCTCAGGTCATGATCTCAGGGTCCTGGGATCGAGTCCCGCATCGGGCTCCCTGCTCAGTGCAGAGCATGCTTCTCCCTCTCCCTCTGCCATTCCCTCTGCTTGTGCTCTTCTGTCTATCTCTCTGTCAAATAAACAAATAAAATCTTTAAAAAAAAAATGTTTCTTCAACATCGGCCACAGCAACTTCTTTCAAGACACATCTCTAAAGGCTAATGAAACAGAAGCAAAAATGAACTTTTGGGACTTCATCAAGATAAAAAGCTTCTGCACAGCAAAGGAAACAGTCAACAAAACAAAGAGGCAACCCACAGAATGGGAGAAGATATTTGCAAATGACACTACAGATAAAGGGCTGGTATCCAAGATCTATAAAGAACTTCTCAAACTCAACACCCAAAAAACAAATAATCAAGTCAAAAAGTGGGCAGAAGACATGAACAGACACTTCTCTGAAGAAGACATACAAATGACTAACAGACACGTGAAAAAATGTTCATCATCATTAACCATCAAGTAAATTCAAATCAAAACCACACTGAGATATCACCTTACACCAGTTAGAATGGCAAAAATGGACAAGGCAAGAAACAACAAAAGTTGGAGAGGTTGTGGAGAAAGGGAAACCCTCTTACACTGTTGGTGGGAATGCAAGTTGGTACAGCCACTTTGAAAAACAGTGTGGAGGTGCCTCAAAAAATTAAAAATAGAGCTACCCTATGACCCAGCATTTGCACTACTGGGTATTTACCCCAAAGACACAGATGTAGTGAAAAGAAGGGCCATATGCCCCCGAATGCTCATAGCAGAAATGTCCACAATAGCCAAACTGTGGAAAGAGCCGAGATGCCCTTCAACAGATGAATGGATAGAGAAGATGTGGTCCATATATACAATGGAATATTACTCAGCCATCAGAAAGGATGAATACCCAACTTTTACATCAACATGGATGGGACTGGAGGAGATTATGCTAAGTGAAATAAGTCAAGCAGAGAAAGTCAATTATCATATGGTTTCACTTACTTATGGAACATAAGGAATAGCATGGAGAACATTCGGAGAAGGAAGGGAAAAATGAAGGGGGGAATCGGAAGAGGAGATGAACCATGAGAGACTATGGACTCCGAGAAACAGACTGAGGGTTTTAGAGGGGAGGGGAGTGGGGGGATGGGTTAGCCTGGTGATGGGTATTAAGGAGGGCACGTACTGCATGGAGCACTCAGTGTTATATGAAAACAATGAATCGTGGATCACTACATCAAAAACTAATGATGTATTATTTGGTGACTAACATAATAAAATTAAATTAAATTTAAAAAAATAAAAAATTAATAAAGAAGACTATCATGAAATTTTATTTTCTACAAATTTAGAACTCCCTAATCACTGAGAAATACCATGGTCTTTCCCCATCATCCTAACTCAGAAACACAGTCTCCAATTGACTTACTTAAACCATATAGGAAGAAAGGCAGTTTTAAAAGCGGTATCCCTTTATACCCTACTTTTTAGTGTCTCCTACATCCTACCTTTGCTATGTAACTCACAATTACGGTGTAAGAGACATTGAGCATTTGGAATAACTTGTAATAGTGAAGTTCATTAAAGGGCAAAGAAAGTACTAGACAAATTCCATCAATTTCCTAGCCCCAGGGATGACTAAATTGCACAGTCAAATGTCCCCTCTCCAGGCTTCCTTCTAAAACATCTTGCCCTGCCAGGCACCCTTCTAGCCTTGGCTACAAGTTTGCTTTTTTGACAAAACATGCTGTTCCAGAAGTGGGGAGCTCTGCTTATTTGAACATCATTATGTACCAATGGAATTTACCTTCTGTAAGTTCACCCAAATTCTGCCTTATGGAATAATACAGAGAAGTCTGTATCTTCTTTTCTATGATTTCCTTTCAAATGCTTCAACTTACTATTTAGGAAGTTCTTATTAAGTACCTACTGTGTATAGAAGAAAGCACTGTGGGGAATTTAAATATTAATAAGATAAATTGCTCTGAAGGTGGTTCCAGTCTAATAGTGATAAGAAAGGTTCACAAAGTGCTAGAACATAAAAAAATAAAATATGTGCAGAGGATGCAAAAGCATTGGATTTGGAAGCAGACACGATTAGGGTTAGAATTCCAGTCTTAAGACTTACTAGCTGTGGCTAGATATAACCTTCCAGAAATTACTTAACATCATTAAGCCTCAGTTCTCTCATCTATAAACTGGGTATATTAATGTCTAAATTGCATAGCTGTTGAAAAAAAGAATTAGAGGCCATGTTTGAATACACATGCACACACACAGTGAGTGCGCACACAGTTACGTAAGTGACAGATGCTCCTGCTCCTAATACCATCACTACTATTTCCATAATTACTGTCACCATCATCACTTCGAAGAGAAACATGAAATGTCATGGATATTCAAAGGGAAGAGATCAAATCTCTTTGAGACAAGTAGAACACGTCAGAAAAATGATCCAAATTCCTCCATCCCAAGCTGTCTTTTCTCCAAACCGAAAAAATATTACCAGCAACTTCAACCGTATTTCGTATCAAACAGTTTAATATCCTGGCCTCTCTTCTCAAGATTCTGCCCAATTTGTCAAAATTTTCTCAAGCCTTCTGCCAAGAACATAACACAACTCTCTAAATGTGTTTATCATTCACTCACTTACTAATTTTCTCATTCATTAATTTATTCAAAAGATGCTTCATTATCTTCTGTGTTCCAGGTACTCTACTAGGCTGACAGATTGTTTTTCTTTTTAAGTGATTAAAAATGTGTTTCTGTCTACAGGAAGCTGAGAGCCTGGGGAAGGAAACGGTCATCTTTTTTTTTTTTTTGTATGAACATATAATGTATTATTTATTTTAGGGGTACAGGTCTGTGATTCATCAGTCTTATGCAATTCACAGTGCTCACCATAGCACATACCCTCCCCAATGCCCATCACCCAGCCACCCCATCCCTCCCAACCCCCTCCTCTCCAACAACCCTCAGTTTGTTTCCTGAGATTAAGAGTCTCTTATGGTTTGTCTCCCTCTCTGGTTTCATCTTGTTTCATTTTTTCCTCCCTTCCCCTAAGATCCTCTGCCTTGTTTCTCAAATTCCTCATATCAGTGAGATCATATGTTACATGTCTTTCTCTGGTTAACTTATTTTCCCAACACCATTTGTTGAAGAGACTGTCTTTTTTCCATTGGATATTCTTTCCTGCTTTGTCGAAGATGACTTGACCGTAGAGTTGAGGGTCCATTTCTGAGCTCTCTATTCTGTTCCATTGATCTATGTGTCTGTTTTTGTGCCTACCATACTGTCTTGAGGGGGTGATGATGACAGCTTTGTAATAGAGCTTGAAGTTCAGAATTGTGATGCCACAGCTTTGCTTTTCTTTTTCAACATTCTTCTGGCTATTCGGGATCTTTTCTGGCTCCATACAAATTTTAGGATTATTCCATTTCTTTGAAAAATGTTGATGGTATTTTGATGGGGATTGCATTAAATGTGTAGATGTCTTCCTCAATTTCTTTCATGAGTATTCTATAGTTTTCTGAATACAGATTCTTTGCCTCTTTGGTTAGATTTATTCCTAGATATCTTATGGTTTTGGGTGCAATTGGAAATGGGATCGACTCCTTAATTTCTCTTTCCTCTGTCTTGTTGTTGGTGTAGAGAAATGCAACCGATTTCTGTGCATTGATTTTATATCCTGCCACTGTACTGAATTCCTGTAGGAATGTGAGCAGTTTGGGGGTGGAGTCTTTTGGGTTTTCCACATAAAGTATCATATCATCTGCAAAGAGTGAGAGTTTGACTTCTTCTTTGCCGATTTGGATGCCTTTGATTTCTTTTTGTTGTCTGATTGCTGTGGCTAGGACTTCTAGTACTATGTTGAATAGCAGTGGTGATAGTGGACATCCCTGCCGCGTTCCTGACCTTAGGGGGGAAGCTCTCAGTTTTTCCCTATTGAGAATGATATTCACTGTTTTTCATAGATGGCTTTTATAATATTGAGGTATATACCCTCTTTCCTTATACTCTGAAGAGTTTTGATCAAGAAAGGATGCTGTACTTTGTCCAATGCTTTTTCTGCATCTATTGAGAGGATCATATGGTTCTTGTTCTTTCTTTTATTAATGTATTGTATCACATTGATTGATTTGTGGATGTTGAACCAACCTTGCAGCCCAGGGATAAATCCCACTTGGTCGTGGTGAATAATCCTTTTAATGTACTGTTGGATCCTATTGGCTAGTATTTTGACGAGCATTTTTGTATTCATGTTCATCAGGGATATTGGTTGTAATTCTCCTTTTTGATGGGGTCTTTGTGTGATTTTCAGATCAAGGTAGATTCACTGGCCTCATAAAATGAGTTTGGAAGTTTTCCTTCCATTTCTATTTTTTTGGAACAGTTTCAGAAGAATAGGTATTAATTCTTCTTGAAATGTTTGGTAGAATTCCCCTAGGAAGCCATCTGGCCATGAGCTCTTGTTTGTTGGGACATTTTTGATTACTGCTTCAATTTCCTTACTGGTTATGGGTCTGTTCGGGTTTTCTATTTCTTCCTGGTTCAGTTTTGGTAGTTTATACATCTCTACGAATGCATCCATTTCTTCCATATTGTCTAATTTGCTGGCATATAGTTGCTCATAATATGTTCTTATAATTGTTTGTATTTCTTTGGTGTTGGTTGTGACCTCTCCTCTTTCATTCATGACTTTATTTATTTGGGTCCTTTCTCTTTTCTTTTTGGTAAGTCTGGCCAGGGGGTTATCAATTTTATTAATTCTTTCAAAGAACCAGCTCCTAGTTTCGTTGATCTGTTCTGCTGTTCTTTTGGTTTCTATTGCATTGATTTCTGCTCTGATCTTGATTATTTCTCTTCTCCTGCTGGGTTTAGGCTTTATTTGCTGTTCTTTCTCCAACTCATTTAGGTGTAGGATTAAGTTGTGTACTTGAGACCTTTCTTGTTTCTTGAGAAAGGCTTGTATTGCTATATACTTTCCTCTTAGGACTGCCTTTGCTGCATCCCAAAGATTTTGAATATTTGTGTTTTCATTTTCATTTGTTTCCATGAATTTTTTTAATTCTTCTCTAATTTTCTGGTTGACCCATACATTCTTTAGTAGGATGCTTTTTAACCTCCATGTATTTGAGTTCTTTCCCACTTTCTTCTTGTAATTGAGTTCAACTTTTAAAGCATTGTGGTCCAAAAATATGCAGGGAATGATCCCAATCTTTTGGCACCAGTTGAGACCTGATTTGTGACCCAGGATGTGATATATTCTGGAGAATGTTCCAGGTGCACTAGAGAAGAATGTGTATTCTGTTGCTTTGGGATGGAATGTTCTGAATATATCTGTGAAGTTCATCTGGTCCAGTGTGTCATTTAAAGCCCCTATTTCCTTGTTAATCTTTTGTTTAGATGATCTGTCCATTTCAGTGAGGGGGTGTTAAAGTCCCCTACTATTATTGTATTGTTGTCGATGTGTTTCTTTGATTTTGTTATTAATTGGCTGCTCCCATGTTAGGGGCATAGATATTTAAAATTGTTAGATCTTGTTGGATAGACCCTTTCAGTATTATGTAGTGTCCTCCCTCATCTCTTATGATAGTCTTTGGTTTAAAATCTAATTTGTCTGATATAAGGATTGCCACCCCAGCTTTCTTTTGATGTCCATTAGCATGGTAAATGGTTTCCCACCCCCTCACTTTAAATCTAGAGGTGTCTTTGGGTCTAAAATGAGTCTCTTGCAGACAGCATATCGATGGGTCTTGTTTTTTAATCCAATCTGATACTCTGTGTCTTTTGATTGGGGCATTTAGCCCACTTATATTCAGGGTAACTACTGAAAGATATTAATTTAGTGCCATTATATTGCCTGTAAGTTGTTACTCTATATTGTCTGTATTCCTTTCTGATCTATGTTACTTTTAGGCTCTCTCTTTGCTTAGAGGACCCCTTTCAAGATTTCTTGTAGAGCTGCTTTGGTGTTCACAAATTCTTTTAGGTTTTGTTTGTCCTGGAAGCTTTTTATCTCTCCTTCTATCTTCAATGACAGCCTAGCTGGATACCATATTCTTGACTGCATATTTTTCTCGTTTAGTGCTCTGAATATATCATTCCAGTCCTTTCTGGCATGCCAGGTCTCTGTGGATAGGTCTGCTGCCAATCTAATGTTTCTACCATTGTAGGTTACATATGTCTTCTCCCAAGCTGCTTTCAGGATTTTCTCTTTGTCTCTGAGACTTGTGAGTTTCACTTTAGATGTCAGGGTGTTTATCTATTTTTATTGATTTTGAGGGGGCTTCTCTGTGCCTCCTGGATTTTGATGCCTGTTTCCTTCCCCAAATTAGGGAAGTTCTCCACTACACTTTGCTCCAATATACCTTCTGCCCCCCCTCTCTCTTTCTTCTTCTTCTGGGATCCCAATTATTCTTTTTTTTTTTTTTTAAGATTTTTTTTTCTTTTTATTTATTTATTTGAGAGAGAGAATGAGATAGAGCATGAGAGGGGGGAGGGTCAGAGGCAGAAGCAGACTCCCTGCCGAGCAGAGAGCCCGATGCGGGACTCGATCCAGGGACTCCAGGATCATGACCTGAGCCGAAGGCAGTCGCTTAACCAACTGAGCCACCCAGGCGTCCCGGGATCCCAATTATTCTAATATTGTTTCATCTTATGGTATCATTTATCTCTCAAATTCTGCCCTCATGATCCAGTAGTTGTTTATCTCTCTTTTTCTCAGCTTCTTTATTCTCCATCATTTGGCCTTCTAGATCACTAATTCTCTCTTCTGCCTTATTTATCCTAGTAGTTAGAGCCTCCATTTTTTATTGCACCTCCTTAATAGCTTTTTTGATTTCAACTTGGTTAGATTTTAGTTCTTTTTTCTCTAGTATCTTCTATGGTTTTTTCAAGCCCAGCTAGTATCTTTATAATTGTCATTCTGAACTCTAGTTCCAACATCTTACTAATGTCCATATTGATTAGGTCCCTGGCAGTCAGTACTGCCTCTTGTTCTTTTTTTTGAGGTGAGTTTTTCCATCTTGTCATTTTGTCCAGAGGAGAATAGATGAATGAGAGAACAAAATGCTAAAAGGGTAACAAAGACCCCAGAAAAATATACACTAAACAAATCAGAAGAGACCCAAAACTGGAGAGAAAAGAAAGGCAGGGGGGAAAGGAGTATGATCAGGCTGGTGAATAGAACAGAGCCACACACTAGATTTTGGGTGTATTTTGATCTGTTAGAAGAAATTGCCTCTCAAAATTTTAAAGAAAGAAAAACTTATATATATATATATATATATACACACACAAAAATAAGGGTAAATACAATGGAGGGATGGAATATGACTCTAAAGGTGAAAATTAAGGAGCGCCTGGGTGGCTCAGTCATTAAGTATCTGCCTTCGGCTCAGGTCATGATCCCAGGGTCCTGGGATCGAGCCCCACATTGGGCTCCCTGCTCAGCAGTTAGCCTGCTTCTCCCTCTCTCACTCCCCCTTCTTGTGTTCCCTCTCTCGCTATGTCTCTCTCTGTCAAATAAATAAATAAAATCTTTAAAAAAAAAAAGATGAAAATTTAAAAAGATTTTAAAAAGGAATTGATAAGGTAAGAAGTTGGTTGAAAAAGAATGAAAAAATTTTTTTAAAAAGATGTGATCGGGGGAGACTAGGACAAAGTCATACACTAGATTCAGGGTATATTTTGGTCTATTAGAAGAAACTGTATCCCAAAATTTTAAAGAAGGAAAAATTTATATATATACAAAAAATAAGGTTAAATACAATGAAGGGATAGAATATGACTGTAAAAATCAAAGTTTAAAAAAGATTTTAAAAAGGGAATTGATAAGATGTTGGTTGAAAAAGGAAAGAAGAAAAATTCAACTAAAAAAATAGAAATAGAAAAAAATAAAGAAAATTTTAAAAATTAACTTTGAAAGACTAAAGAATCATGGGGAAAAAAGGAATGAATTCTGTATTCCCTTAGTGCTGTATTCCCTTAGCGCTGGGGTTTTGCAGTTCTCATTGTTTGGTAAACTTGGTCTTGGCTGGATGTTCTTGTTGATCTTCCGGGGGAGGAGCCTGTTGCAGTGATTCTCAAATGTGTTTGCCTGAGGCAGAAATGAACCACCCTAGCCAGGGGCCGGGCTAAGTAATCTGCTTGGGTTGCTCTTGGGGAAGGGGAGTCTCCCTGGATCTGCCACTTGCTGGTTCCCTGCTTGAAGAACAGTGGCCCGACTGTGCCGGGGATCATGGTTTATGGCAACCCCAAGCAGAAAGCCCACTCCTCAGCTCCATCTTTGCAGCTGGCTTCCCCACTCCGATACCTGGGAGCTCTGCCACACTCAGGCACCCCTGGTCTTTCTGTGATTCCGAGGGTCCTGAGACCACACTGTCCCAGCAAAGGTTCCACCCCCCACTTAGCCACTGGAGCAATGTCCCTGAGCCGAGCAGACTTCTAAAAGTTCTGATTTTGTGCTCTGCTGCTCTATCACTTGCCAGTAGCTGGCTGACAGAGGCTCCCTCCCCCCATGGTCTATCTTCCTGTATATCTCATCAGATTCACTCCCCCGCACATCCTATCTTCCAGAAAGTGGTCACTTTTCTGTTCATAGAATTGCTGCTATTCTTTTCTTCCATCTCCTGTTGAGTTTGTAGGTGTTCTGAATGGTTTGATAACTATCTAGCTGAATTTCTGGGACCAGACGAAATTTAGGTCTTCTACTCTTCCACCATCTTGCTCCTCCTCTCCAGGAAATGGTCATCTTTACAAGAACTGTATTTGCAACAGTGATCTGATACCAAAACACTAGCAAACCTTCTATGACCACTCCGAAAATATCAGAAGAGGTGTGCAAAAAATTCTGTGGGAATTCCCAGTATATCAAGACAACCTTGGCAGATCTATTCATGTTATTTAAGAGTAGATGAGTTCTATGAACCAGCACAGAATCACTCTCTTTTTATTATGGTAACCAACACCATCTTTTTCTCTTTAGGAACTGATTTGTGTGACAATGAAAGGAACAGGGAGTTATACAGTCTGGCCGCCCAGCCTCAGGGCTCAGCCAGTGAATGAAGCTGTTGTACCAGAGTATCCCGTTCCATTGGAAGAATGGTTAGTCTGAGGTGGGCTCATGCTTCAAGGAGGGCCAATAAGAGTCTTTTCTGAAACTCTGGTCAGCGCCTCTATGATCAAGAGCTGTGAGGATAATAGTGGCTTGGGTGGAGATGCCAGTGGGCATCTGGTACCACAGGAAAGAGCTTGCCTCTGAAGGAAATAAAAATGAACCAAGAATATCAGTGAGAAGAACAGGAGAAAAAAAATGTCCTAATAAAACTGCTCTATGGTGACCTCCCAGTCATGAGTCAATAGACTTGCCCTGCTTCCACCTACCCCAAATCTGGAAAGGATTTTTTAATTTCATTAACAGAATTTTTAATTATCCCAAGTGTGGGAGCAAAACTGACACCTTGCTTTGCAACCATTAAAAAGAAAGGTGTATTCACATCCCACAGTCAGGGCAGGGGAAGGAACTACTTTTTACCCTGAGATAAAAGACAAAAACAAACAAACAAAAAGTTACTAGTTCTATGGAGTTCTAGTACTCAATATAAATAAAAGCTTAAGCCTTGTCTGTATGTGGCTGACTCCCTAACAAAACCACCTTATCTCTCTAACGTCTGTAAGCAGATCTGAGACAACCTTTGTGGATATAATAAACAAGTGAGTGACTTGTTTTTCAGCCATGAACCCACTTAATTGAAAATTAAGTATCCTTTGTATTCTTGGGAGGTTTTTTTTCCTCTTTAAATGTCTGTTGCATTTTTTATTTGGTAAGCCAGGTTCTAAAGCTTGGATTCTCCTCAAAATATTTTTGGCAACTTTTGGCAAGTTAATGTTTTCTCTTTTCTAAACACTTCTATATCTGAGACTTCGACACAAATAAATGTTGACTTTGCTAATTTGAGCTCAATGTGCTAGCACACTGGGATCTCTCTAAATTTTACTTCTGTCATTCTCCCCAGCTTTATTGCTCTACAATTTAACATACTTATTCCCAATATCCTCATGCAAGTTGAGGATTTTTAAATCAAATGTTGAAAATAATTCACATGTACTCATATTCTTCTTGGTATGACTTAGGATATGTATAATTAGGTTGAAATTTATATTCCTATAGCAAATACATGATACCAACTACAGTACTAGTTAATATCAACTACACTCCTAGTTGATATATCCATTTATTAAGTCAAACATTTTACATACAGTTCCTGAATTAGCCATATATCCTCTTAACCATATCATTTAGTCCACAATTCTCTATCTTAGCCATACGGAGATCATGAGAAGCTCTATCACATATGGTGCTAACATTAAAAGATGCCTTCTCTCGATGACTACTTGACCATTAACAAGGTCAAGAATTTTTTAAGATTTTATTTATTTATTTGACAGAGAGAGAGAGAGAGCACAAGCAGGGGGAGTGGCAGGCAGAGGGAGAAGCAGACTCCCCGCTGAGCAAGGAGCCAGATGCAGGGCTCGATCCCAGGACCCTGGGATCATGTTCTGAGCCGAAGGCAGATGCTTAGCTGATGGAGCCACCCAGGCTCCCCAAGGTTGAGATTTTTTGAGCTCAGATGTCAAGCACTGAATCTGTGCATGTGTATGTAGCCATATGAGTGTATCTCAACATATGTAAAAAGTGGGCTCTGAACATTTTGAAAAAATACACAAAAATTTCAAGTTGACTCACTACTACAAAACCTCCCTATTCTAGCATGAGTCTATGTCATTAGATGCAGCTAATGCAACCCCCTTCCCACACCCCCACATTCCAGTCACACACCCCATTAGTTCTTCAGATATATCCTGCTCCCTCCCACATCAGATCTTCACCATCCTGCTCCTCTTCCAGAAATGCTCTTCTTCCATGCCTTGGCCAAGGTTTCATACAGTTCTGAAGCCTTTCCAGGCTGGGTCAGATCCCCATAAAATTCAGACTTCTCTGCTATAGCACTAATCACAGCTGGAAATATTTTTTTTCTTTTGACAGACCATCTCTTCCTCTGAAATCCAGACCAGTCGTTCTCAAATTGCTGAGATCCTAGACCAGTAGAATCAGAATTAACCTGGGAACTTCTGAGCAATATAAATTCTCAGGTCCCACCCCAGATCTACTGAAAGAGAATATCGGGGACAGGAACCTCCAGGTGAATCTACTGCACACAAAAAATTGGCAACCACTGTCTACACTCCGTGTAGACAGTTACCTTCTTCTTCTGCCTCTCCTTGTTTCTGCCCTCAGCACCCAGCATTCGGTAATATGACCAGTGCTCAGGAAAGATTCACTGAATAAATGGATGAGAGAGTAGAAATTCCACATTTTTCATGATGTTAATGAGAGTCTCTCAATCAGGATTAGAATGGTTTCAGTTACTAATCAAAATACTTCTGAAAAATGTTCCCTATAGGAGAGAAGCAATCAAATAACTGAGCTTCAAAATGAACACAGAAACCTATAACAGTCCTGTGTCATATAAGTGATTATGTTCAAAGTCTGTCTACCTCAATAGCTGCTTCCCTCGAGGATGCTCTCCAAGCAAGGGGAAAATAAGATCAAAGAGAGTATGACAGGACAAAAGGGGCCATAGTCAGTGAACGACCTGAAAACATCACTAAGCCACCAGCAAATCACTAGGCTGTGCCAAGCAAGAATAAAATATCTTTTTAAAAGAGGAAACCGGAACACATGAAAAGGTTGAAACAAACAAAAATAGGGAAAAAAATTAAAATTCACATTTGTAATCTACATTTCTCTACTATATCGGTTAATTAAGCTTCTATTGTTTTTGTTTACTTCTGAAGCTAGACACATTTCTCTTGAAGTAAGTCTTAAGTCGCTTTTTAAAGAATCACTGGTTGATGGAGCCAAGTATGATGTGTTCTATACTGAGAACGTGTTCAGAGTTCACCCAGACTCAACAGAAAAAAGTAGTTTTGGTGTACATGTGAACACAACATGCCTGTGGGTGCTTGCGTGAGCACAGGTGTGTGTGCATGCATGTGCACAGATGTGTGTGTGGGTGCATGTGTGTGTATTCTGTACATTCTACATTTAACGTATGGTTTCACCTCCTTCAGGCCCAGATCAACTAAATGTTATCACACTACTCATTGACGTAACACACTACTTATTGACATAATAAAAATAGGACTTTTGAATATTTTCACCACAGCAAAGACAAGAACCATTTGTATATTAGATCTCATTCATTTAAGCTTCAGTAATGCTGACTTAGTGATTACTGCATAGAACAAAACAAATCCAATTTGCCTTACTTATTAATAAGACAAGTTTAACTAAAAAAAGTTTAGGTAAAGAATCATTATTTCAAATTACTTTAACTCACCTTAATGGCTCTCTGCATGTATTTTCCAAATGGAAATAACCATTTCTTGGTCATTATTATAGGACCATCAAGATCTCATTTCATAACTCCATCTAATATAAGGGCTGTTTGAGTTACTGTTCTTATTAAAAATAATACATATACTTCTAATTATTAAAATTTCCCACTAATTTAAACTGGCCTTCCCCTGAATTATCCTGAGTAAGTAATGGCTCTCCTGCAAATATGAGAATGGCCTTGGTCTTAAGTACTCAAAAGTCAATTCCTAAAAAAAATTTAAGGACTAAAGATAAGATTAATAATCACACAAACATAAAAAGTACAGATTAGAAAGTAAGGATACAAAAATAAGAAAAGAAAAGCAATACTGACATATAGTATATTCTCCAAACTAGGTCAAGAAATTAAATGCCATGATTTCAAAGATGTAAACACAAGGAGAGAATGCTGCATTGCAGCCCCCCGCTTTTTTTTAAGATTTTATTTATTCGTTTGAAAGAAAGAGACAGAAAGAACATGAGCAGAGAGGGGCTGGGAGAGAGGGGGGAAAGAACCTGAAGCAGACTGCACTGAGCACAGGGGCGGACGCTCGGGGCTCAATCCCACAACCATGAGGTCATGACCTGAGCCGAAACCAAGAGTCTGATGCTTAACAGACTAAGCCCCCCAGGCGCCCCGGCAGCCAATTTAATCTCAGTTTGTCCTACTGACAAACGCTAGTTACAGGCTAACTGTAATACAGAAAATGCCACATCAACTGTGGGGTTCATGCGTGCATGTTTCCTCTGGCGAACTGCCAGCATATGGTAATTACTCTGCATTTTCTAAACACAATTACACAGTCATCTGCCATAAGTGAATTTACCTATGGCTGAGCGGAAGGCAGACGCTTAACGACTGAGCCACCCAGGTGTCCCTGAATGGCTCTTATTGATCAAACCGACTGAGGAACCAAATAATTAAAGAGAGGTTACAGGATATTTCCATCTTGTGAGTCACAGTACACATTTTAAGGCTGTGCTCCTCCTGATCCTATTACTTTTGAAAAAAAAATTTAACTGTTAAAAATAGCAGTCACCTCGAACCATGAGAGACGATGGACTCTGAAAAACAAACAGGGGGTTCTAGAGGGGAGGGGGGTGGGAGGATGGGTTAGCCTGGTGGTGGGTATTGAGGAGGGCACGTTCTGCATGGAGCACTGGGTGTTATGCACAAACAATGAATCATGGAACACTTCATCTAAAACTAATGATGTAATGTATGGGGATTAACATAAGAATAAAAAATTTTTTTAAAAAATAGCAGTCACCTATGGAGCACTCCTGTGTGGCAGAGCACTATGCCAGGAACCACAACCTGAACATGTCTTGCATTCTCATAGCAGCCTTGTGAAGTAAGAAGTGATATTAGCCCCATTTTACAGATGAAAAAACAGACTTAGAGCAAATAACTGGCCCACAGCACAAATAAGTAATAGTGTAAAATTGAAGCCAGAACAGCCAGATTGAGAATCTACATTCTTAAATTTCCTCTGCCCTACTTACAAACATGTGCTACAAATCAACTCATTTAAGTCTCTCAGGAACAAATTAGAGTCTGCTCAAATTGGGAAGAGGCTTAGATTCGGGACGCAGTCGACTAAAGACAGCCTATACCTTGCCTTCTTCATCACATGGAGTATGGATCTGGAAATAGTCTTTTGTGGTACAGGGAGGTCGCTCCATACACTCACTGGATCCTTCCTCTGCAACATAAAAGCGCATTTCAGAAATGAGTCATTTACATTGTAACTCTCAAAAAAGGCAAAAAATCAAAACAAACAAAAAAATCCAGACAACTAAAATTTTAAAATAACCTTAGCAGACGAATTTAGGAAGAACTAGCTAGGCATAAGGAAAATAAAGGCCTACATTTCTATTTACCCTAGAGCAGTAAATGTTTCGATGATACACAGGAAACATTTCATTTTTTCCAATAAGACATTAGATTTCTTCGTTATCAGTGAACATTGTAAATTTGCAACAAATGAAAATTTTCTGAGTACACCTCTATTCCATTGAATCATGTAAAATTACAATATGATTTTTTTTTTAGATTAGTATAAATATATCCAAAGCACAGGGAGAAATATATCCCTGTGGGGTGTGGAACAGAAAAAGTGACAAATGGAAAAGTCATGCACAAAGGGGTAAGAAGTAGTATTTTATCCATTCAATACTGATTCCCTTCAGCACTTGGTTTCTGGCACACTCTTCCCACCACATTTGATGTGTGACTTCTGGCTTATGGCCATAAGCCAGAACAAACATAAATTTAGAGAGAGAAGAACAAAGAGCATAAACTGGCAAAGCCTAGTCCTACCTGAAAACTGGGAGTGCTCTTCACACTTTATGCATTCTTTGGCTCCTTTCTCAGAGTAGGTGTTTCTGGGACAGACTTGGCAGGTAAACGAACCTGGTTTGTTGCTGAATGTGCCTGGCTTGCACGGGAAGCATTCTGATGTATATGCCACCCCTGTGTGGTAATGAAAAACAGAGCATGGGAGGGAGGACCCACCAGCAACAAGCACATCAGTACCTTCTTGCTGCTTCTCTCAGAAGTGAGAGAAATAGGAGTAGTCAGCAGGGATCCTTTATCCCATTCATTCAACACCAAGGAAGTATTTACTGTATACAAAAAACTGGGATAGATACTGAATTAAACATCCTAAGGAGAGCAAACACTTAAACGAGAGATTGAGATGTGACAGAGGTATACTAAATTATAAACTGAGTTGTCAAAAAACAAATCCACTCACTCAGACCTAACAGACCCTGGTAGGAATGGCCTTTTCTTCTGGCTTGTAATTCCAGCCTTTGCCAGGAGATGTCCCTATGACTAATGAGACGGTGTCACAGGACCCAGTATAGAAGGTAGTAAAATATAAGCCATTAATAAAGGAGAATCACTGGTTTAATTAAAACTAGCCCTAATTGAGAACGAAGCATGCCAGGGTTTATTGGCTGCTCTCCTGGGCCAGAAAATGCCCAGCTGGTTCAGAGAGGCAAAAGAGGTTTAGGAGACAGTCAGACAGAGAAGTTTATTTTATTTCTATTTCTACGGATTTAACAGTGACCCGGGTGGGCTCGATGTCCGGTACAACAGACATTTCTTGAATGAAGAATAGTTTCTTATTAATAAGAATCCTTTTATTTTATGTAGAGTCACCGAAAATTGTTATCATGCTTATTTTTTCACACAGATTAAATTAATTTAGTTTAAGGGTACAAAAAAGAAAAAAATTCCAGTCAACTTGCCAAAAATAAAACCAGGATCTCTAGACATGTATGATGCCTAACGTATTAATTCCAGCCCCATAAATCCTTGAGCCATCAAAACCAACAACTTAATCAATATTTTAACTAACTCTCAATTGTGATATGTGACTACCAAAAAAATTGCTGTGAAATACCTTCAATTGTGATATTTTTTACCAAAACTGGCTTGACCGCCTTAGAACCCATAAGGATGCCAGTGGTTCTCCAGTACAATATGTTGGTGCCTGATTTCAACATTACCTGTAAAGAGGAACACAAGGCACTCAGGTCAGATAAACCACACTACTTCAACCATACCTCAAAGCTAATCCCTTATACACGTCTCAAGGCATTATCATGAAACACCATTAATTAGGAACCTACAAATTTATGTCTACTGTTAGTTCATATCTAAGCTCTGCTGTAGTTATATTTTATAAAAAAAAAAATAGTTTGCCAATCCAAAAACTATAGCAATAAAGAAGGAAAAGAAAATTCTTTAAGCCTGAACAAAAAGATAAAATGATTTTTAAACCATGTGCGTGAAGTCTTGGTTTGTATTTAAAAGGAATGCATTCCAGAAAGTGAAAGGCACTCAACCCAATTACATATTTGTTGACTGCCACTATTCATATGTAGATCTCTGGGCTCTGAAAACAAAAAGTCAACAGAATGAGTTTGCTTCCTTCTAAAGTTGTTTAATAAACAATAGTGCAACAGCAAGCAGAGAAAAATAGGACTGTTATAAAATAACATGATTTAAATGACTGCAGAATGTAAATGATATTACATCTAATATTTGCTTCCTTTGCCACCAGCACATGGTTCTATTTACATATCAAACTACGTTTCCCATAAATCTCACGTTGTTTCTGTCAAAGCCAACAAAATAATTTAAGGGTTCCTTGCTTTCTCATTTGCCACTCTTATTCTTCTATGCAGTCTCTGGCTGGCCAAATTCAAGCTGTATGAAATTAAAACATATCCAAGTACTTCACCCTGCCAGAGAGTCAGAAAAGTAGTGCACTAAGTACTTTCCCCTGTGTTAAGTGAAGAAAGTGTATTTGTTGCCAAGGGTTACTGTACCTTCAAAGCCCAGCTTAATGAATGCTTAGGTGAATGGATCTTAAGTGGTTCTCATATCACTTCCAGGCATACAGATGAAAAAAAAAAAAAAAAAAAAAAAAAACAGTCCAAAAGGGTACATTGTATTAATCACTCAAGGATGGGGCAACTCAAAGGTGGGGGTGGATGGTCGCTTACTGACATAGAGCTCAGTCTACACTGCAGGCACCACACTAGGTGGTTCCCATATATCCTCTCATTTAATCCTGCAAGATCACTCCCATTTCTTACATGAAAAATCAGATTCAGAGAGATGAAGCCAAAAACAAAACAAAAGAGATTAAGCCAACTGCCTAGAGAAACACAACTACTGTAAGCCAGAGTTAGATTTGAAATCCATGCCTCATTCCAAAGGGACAGTGCCTCAAATAATAACAGATTCAAAGACTGTGTTGCCTGATAACTGCTTTCAGGCATTTGGAGTTGTCCTGTGGAGACTAGGCAGTTGCGTTACCTGATGTGACCAGAGACTGTAGACCTTTGAGCAACAGGTGACAGATAGATAGGAAGCAGGTTTAGGCTCCAACCATGGATGACTTTTGTGATAGGCAGAGCTGTCCAACAGTGGAGTCAGTACGGCCCCCACCAAGACAAGCTGAAAAGTCACTTGTTGGGAAGACTGCAGAGAAAGTTGGGTCAAAGGACCCTCCCAGTACCAAGAGCCACGGATTCTCTCCCATGTGACAGGCACATATGTAAACTTACATAGCCCGAGGTTCTGTGCGCTAGTTTTGAATAGCCTTATTTTCTTGTCAATGCCCTTTTGAAAAGGAGGAAAGTTGGAGTATGATGGGAAAGAGGAGGGAAAGAAGCCTAAGGAGAAAGAGAAAGGTAGGAAAAACTACCCGTGTCCATGAAACTTTGGGACAATTTCTTCCCTAACTAGAAACTGTCTAAATTAATCATTTTTCTTTTTTGTTTATAAACTTTTTTTTTATAAGGTTGGGAAAAGGAAGGAGCAGAATGGGGGCTGATGGGATAGAAGACGAACAGAGACTTACAGAATGAGAGCCCCATTCTCCATTGTCTGTGAGTTTTACCCACTTGTCTGCGGTGGTGTCCATCTCCTGGCACTGATCGTTTTGAATCTGTGGATTAAACACAAGGGCCCCAGTAAAGCTTCTTGAATAATGGCTTTAATTAAATTCATTACTCAGCATAGGACAGGCTGCAAGAGCTTCTTTCAATACCTACTAAACAATGACCATAAGTAATTCTCAGCAAGCAAACATACCAAGACCTCTAGAGCCTAAGTGACAACTGTATACAAGTGATTCTAAGTAAAGCATCCACATTATTGCAACAAAAGGGTTAGGAAGCAGAGAGGAGGGAGGGAGAGAGGATGAGAGTAGTTAACTCTGAAAATTCACAGAAGGGAGAAAAAGTCATTACGAAAAACTTACCAAAAGTTTTAAAATCTTTCGTTCACCATCCAGGCCCAATAAAAATAAAGTACATTTTTACAAGACTTAGGGAAGTAATGTTTTAAATTAATAAATAAATGACATCTGCTTTGTTTTCAATTCCCCAGGACTCATTCCAAACGCATAGACAAGGAGCTACAGTCAAAGCCAAAGCCCTAAATTTTGAGTTGGGGGGAAATGTTAATCATACACCACACCAGTTCAAATGACTGCAGCTACTATCTTTAGTACCAAACACTTTGTGCTCTCCGGACAATTCTTACAAAATGCCTAAGGGTTTGCACACGACTTTTCCAGGCCTGTGAAGAATACACAGACAACAAAAAGCAGGCCATTTTGCAGTACTGCCCACGAGTCAGCAATAGAGTAGGGCTGAAATAAGAACTTGTCACCTCTGCTTTGGCCAAAATGGCTATTTCTCTCTGCTCTACATCTTGGCCACTTCATTCATCCTCCTGACCAGTTTACCAACAACATTAAAATGTTCACTGTAATAGGTACTTCCTAAAAGCTTAGCTAGAAAACAGATACTTTTAACATCCAAAAATACCAGAGATATCAGCCACTGAGATTGTTTAAACTGAATTTAAGTATCATACTTATACATATTTATACTATAAGCATAATGACCATTCTAATGCAAGTGTTAAGCCATTTTTAAGCAGATATGGACCCTAAATATACCTTTGATGGTCAATGTGTGGATAAGCTGAAAGTTTTTTTTTTTTTTTTCCCCAGCTGAAATCAAACATCATGTGTTTTGGGGATATTCTAATGGCATTCTGGGATCTGATTTCTGTTCTTCATTCTAAAAGTAAATAGTAAAGGTATGACCTTGGTCCAATCACTTATTCTCCCTAGGTTTCAGCTTCATCACTTAAAAAGAAGAGTGGAGGAGCTGAATCAAATCCCCACAGTTCTAAAATTAAATACTTGACTGCTTTAAATTATGTGATAGCCGAAGGTACAACTGTATCTTTCAGTCTTCAGACATTTCCTTTACATTAACCATAAGCCTGATGACTGAAGTGTTGACCCTCTGAGTCAATAAATTACAACCTATAAAGCTGAACATCAGTAAAAGAAGGAACTCGCCACCTCTTTTCAATATGTAACCAGAACAAAGGCACCATTCAAAGGAAGTCATGAAACTTCATGTTTTAGGAGTACCTTTACTGACAACTCTGAAAGGACTTATTTAGCAATACAAAACTAAATGCTTATTCTTAAACAGTTTTATAATTACCTTGCTTTACTCTAGTTTTAGTAATATTGCAAAAATGTCCCATGGAATAGGGAATCATTTACTCTAAGAAGTGTTTTACAAACAAAATGTAGCTTAAAAAGCAAATCCGTTTGACTATTACTTAACATCTTAAACTCCTCAAAGGATATTAGGACAAGGAGGATCCTTAAAGGTCTGGTCATACAATCCACTTTGCAAAAGAGAATGCTGAGGGCCGGAAAGTTAGCTTAATTGCCCAAAACACACAACCAGCCACTGCAGTTGGGACTTGAGCCAAAATCTCTTGACTTCAAGTCCAGGGCTCATACTTTCATGGCAAGTGTCTCTTCCTATCAAACTTCCAACTTACAAATTTCCATTATCAGGAGCAAAATAAATTTGTTTTAGAATTATTAGTACCTGGGCTCCTGAAATCTGGACCACAGAAACATTATACAAGATAGTTTTCCCCAATTACCTGTACAACACACATTTTTTAAGAAGTCAATCTGAAAATATTTTCTCAAGCATTTGAGAGACTGCCACAACAAATATTTGCTAGATTAGATACAGTTTATATTAACTTTTTAAAGTTTACTTATTTATTTAAGCAATCTCTACACCCAGCGTGGGGCTCAAACTCACAATCCTGAGATCAAGAGTCACGTGCTCTTCCGACTGAGCCAGCCAGGTGCCCCTATATTAAATATTTAATTTTAGTAGCAATAGTCTATTCCTTTCAATTTAAATTCAATTAATTAACATATAATGTATTATGAGTTTCAGAGGTAGAGTTCAGTGATTCATCAGTTGCATGTAACACCCAGTGCTCATCACATCATGTGTCCTCCTTAATGCCCATCACCCAGTTACCCCATCCCCCTCCCCCCACCCCAGCCTATTCTGTAAGACTACTATTTTATCCTACATTCCATAATGCTATTTCATCTCTTACCAAAGACATCAACTATCCCATCCACTGATTCCTTTAGATTATACAAAATTGACAGAATCAGAAAAACATAGTCACTTCTACTTCTCAAATATTGCCCACGCTTATACTTAAATCAGTCAAATACTTGAAACTGCAAAAAGAAAAAAACAAAAACTAAAATTGGTGAAAACATATTTTGACTAAAATAGCATCTGTAGCTATAAAGAAAATTAAAATGAATGTTGGGTGAAAGTATTTTTCACACAAAAAGTCTAAATCAAATGGTCATCTAATATCGTAACCAATAATAAAACAAGTCCAATGTTATTCAACAAGGTGAGAGCTCAGAGGTAAATAAACAATATTAAGAAGAAAATAAAATATTAAAGAAAAAATAAAGTTTTCTTTTAATATCAAAATGTTCAGTTGACAGGAAAAACTGAGGAGGCATGCCACGGAATAGCAACAACCGATTACAAGAAATTTTACATGAATTTCCCTCAAAAAGTAAATTCTAGAACATAAAAGGCCTTACAAAGAACTCAAAGAAGATGTTGTTGTCGACATACTGGTACTCAAAGAAGACATAACCTGACTTCTTGAGGTGCACAGCATAGATCAAAGATACCGTGCAGTCATCACGATTGGACTCTATGTAATTTCCACGAGGGACCCAAGAAGAGCTGTGGAAACAAAACCAAGAGGAATTTTTACATTAGCATTCGGAAATCTCTTCTGTTCACAAGTTATATAACTTAGTTTCAAAAGTAGTTCCATCAGCAAAGCACAGCAGAGAAGTCTAAAGCATTTCTGGAACTCAAAGGCCAACACATTACTGGGAAAATGTTCAATTCTTATGGCAAAGGGCTTCCTTAAAGTTTGGTAAGGTTATGTGATCATTTGCTAGGAAACTGCTATTTTTCAAGAAAAATTTGGTCACTAAATAGATCACTACTAATTGCAACAGTCTGAGATAGAGTTATTCTCTCAAGCAACACATGAAGTTTTATTTATACACATATATACCTGGCAGGGAGATGAGGAGTTACTTGAAAGAAGGAAAAGTCCTAGTAAAAACCCATTTAAAGTACACCTGAATAAAATATAAATCACGGGCGCCTGGGTGGCTCAGTTGGTTAAGCAACTGCCTTCGGCTCAGGTCATGATCCTGGAGTCCCGGGATCGAGTCCCGCATCGGGCTCCCTGCTCGGCGGGGAGTCTGCTTCTCCCTCTGACCCTCCTCCCTCTCATGCTCTCTGTCTCTCATTCTCTCTGTCTCAAATAAATAAATAAAAATAAAATCTTTAAAAAAATATATATATATATATATATGTATATATATAAATCACAGTTTCAGAGTATATAGGAGGGAATTTTTATCTAAAAAAAAAAAAAACACAAACGAAATGAAAAATTAAGAAAATATACTGGTGAACAAAATTTAAGTTGCAAATCTAGCCATAATTCTGAGCTAAACCAATAATGAGTCACATGTTGACCCTTTGGCCAAAAAAAAATTTCTAACAAACTGTATGAAAGCACAACTTAACAGCCTTCTCTGTTTATATGGATGGTAAGAGTGAGATTTTGGCAAATTCTTTTCTTTTTTCTAAAAGGAATCTGAAGACTGAGACTTCCACATCCCAACATGACTCACTAACTGGTATTGGATTTGCCCTTTCTCTTTAACAAATTGTTAAAATAAGGAAAATACATGAGCCATATTCAGGCAATGACAATAGGCAATGCAAGACAGAGATTCTTGAGAGCAGGAAAATGCATGAGGCAAAGCCCAAATTGACTTTGGCATCACTCTTCAGGACATTTTCCAGACTGTAGCACCCAAGCAGAGCAGGGTGGTCTCACTGAGCTGAGGAGCAGAGATGAGTATTTAGGGCAGCTGAAGCTGCTGAAATTTATAGGCCTGAGAGTCAGAGAAAACAGGGGTCCAGAAGTCCATATGGAGTTTCTCTGTTGGTCCTGGGCTTGAGGCTGGAGTATACAGGCAGACATGGCAGAGAACAGCCACCACAAAGCTGTGACATAATCAGAGAGATCACTTTAGTGGGAGTCACAGGAACTTCCGGTCAGCCTGAGAGGAGAAAACTTGATAACCACATTGAGCATTCATCTGATACTCCAGAATTGCCACCTTGGGAATAGGGCCGTACCCTGGAGCAGGTATCAGCCAACTTTTTCATAAAGGGCCAAAGAACAAATATTTTGGATTTGTGGACCATCTGGTCTTTCCTGCAATACTTAACTCTGCCATTGTAATTGAAAAGCAGCCATAGATAATGCATAAATAACTGAGCGCAGCTGTCTTCCAATATAACTTGGTTTACAAAAACAAAGGGCCCACAGGCCATAGATTGCCAACTCCTGCACTAAAATAAAGGTCATAACCTAGAGCTAAGAGTGAAACCAATACAGAGCCATCCTAAAAAATAATAAAAGCAGGCCTGATGAGATCAAGGTGCTCTTTGAGCACATAAACTGCCTGTCAGAACAAAATTCAGCACCCCTAAAATGAAGAAAAAAAATAATCCATGTTCCCTACATCTTAACATTCACAGTGCCCAAGATACAATAAAAATTTACTAGACACGTAAGTAAGTGGGAAAATATGACCCTTAATTGAGAAAAAAGACAGTAAAAAAACAGACAAGTATTTAAGACAGTTCTTACAAATACAGTCAATTATAAATAAAAGATGAATACAGTGAGTGAAGGCATGGAGTATCTCAAGTATTTCAAGGGAAATAAGAGCCATAAAATAAGGAGCAGAAGGTATACTGGAGCAAATTATAGCAGAGAACTTCCCTAATTTGGGGAAGGAAACAGGCATCAAAATCCAGGAGGCACAGAGAACCCCTCTCAAAATCAGTAAAAATAGATCAACACCCCGACATCTAATAGTAAAACTTAAGAGTCTCAGAGACAAAGAGAAAATCCTGAAAGCAGCTTGGGAGAAGACGTATGTAACCTACAAGGGTAGAAACATTAGATTGGCAGCAGACCTATCCACAGAGACCTGGCAGGTCGGAAAGGACTGGCAGGATATATTCGGAGCACTAAATGAGAAAAATATGCAGCCAAGGATACTCTATCCAGCTAGGCTGTCATTGAAAATAGAAGGAGAAATAAAAAGCTTCCAGGACAAACAAAAATTAAAGGAATTTGCAAACACGAAACCAGCCCTACAATAAATATTGAAAGGGGTCCTCAAAGCAAAGAGAGAGCCTAAAAGCAACATAGACCAGAAAGGAACACAGACAATATACAGTAACAGTCCCCTTACAAGCAATATAATAGCACTAAATTCATCTTTCAATAGTTACCCTGAATGTAAATGGGCTCAATGCCCCAATCAAAAGACACAGGCTATCAGACTGGATAAAAAAACAAGATCCATCGATATGCTGTCTGCAAGAGACTCATTTTAGACCCAAACACACCCGCAGATTGAAAGTGAAGGAGTGGAAAACCATTTACCATGCTAATGGACACCAAAAGAAAGCTGGGGTGGCAATCCTTATATCAGACAAATTAGATTTTAAACCAAAGACTGTAATAAGAGATGAGGAAGGACACTGTATCATACATAAAGGGTCTATCCAACAAGAAGATCTAACAACTGTAAATATCTATGCCCCTAACATGGGAGCAGCCAATTACATAAGCCAGTTAATAACAAAAGCAAAGAAACACATCGACAACAATACAATAATAATGGGGGACTTTAACACCCCCTCACTGAAATGGACAGATCGTCTAAGCAAAAGATCAACAAGG
>NW_025408742.1:19951-46873 GCF_002201575.2 Neomonachus schauinslandi | reverse complement strand
CTTACACTAATTTAAGGACTAGAAAATGCCATAAGGGTTTTTTTTTTCCCCAGTGATATGATCCTTACCATAACCAGCCCAAGACTTCTTCTTACTCATTTATTCACCCATTCACCATTCAGGAAGTCTTACCCCTGTACATTTCAGAAATATCTAAGCATGTCAACCCGCAGCCGCTCCAGGAAATGAAGAGGTAACATTGAGTGAAGCAGATATATTTTCTGCCCTTTAGCAAGGTCTAGTGTCATTGGGAAAGCCCAGTTAATAAACCAATTACACAAATAAGCCTAACATATGTACAAGGATTGGTCCCGCGGAGGAGAGGTTTAAAGCAATAGGACAACATAAGTTAAAGAAATAACCTACTTGGGCGCCTGGGTGGCTCAGATGGTTAAGCGTCTGCCTTCGGCTCAGGTCATGATCCCAGGGTCCTGGGGTCGAGTCCTGCATCGGGCTCTCTGCTCCTTGGGAGCCTGCTTCTCCCTCTGCCTCTCTCTCTCTGTCTCTCATGAATAAATAAATAAAAATCTTAAAAAAAAAAAGAAAAGAAATAACCTACTTTATGGACTTCAGACTGAAGGTGATTAGGGAAAATTAAATTATGTAAATTACAGCTAAATGCCAAGAATGAATTGGTATTATAGAAATTAAGTGAGGTTAAGAGGAAGAAGGGAGTATTACAGACTATCTTGAGCAAAGGTCTTCAAATGGGTGAATCCTAACACATTAGAAGAAATAAAAAATCATGAGAAGTAAAAAATTTAGCTCTGATTCCTGAATGTGTTACACTAAAATATACCTTTGTGAGATACTCAAAACACTACCTAATTAAAATAAATGGTTGACCTCCATTTTAATTGGGGAACATGGGTATCCTGGGATTTTCAGTGACAACTTACATGACATTGGGAAGGCAATTCCCAGCTTCAACTTCAAGTTGTTTGGTGTTCTGATTGGATTGAGTTAATGTGGATCATTTGGGGAGTTTACAGTCACACGGTGGGGAGACCCCAAAATACCAGCATTAGAGTATTGTCTGTGGAGTATTGTCATTAGAATATTGTCAGTTCTCCCATCAATTAGGTCGTTCTGAGCATGTGCTAAATTCTGGCTTTTTCCATGTATATGTAACTTTCTTTAGACTATCAGTTTAGTGAAACAGAGAAAAAGTTTGTCTCAGAATAGAATAAATCCCATGCCTGATCCCCACCCATTGCTTAACTGTCCTGGGCCCAATGGATAATGAGCTAAACCCCAAAGTCCAGATTGACCATCTTCCTCTCAATCTGAATACAGGAGAATACACTTACTTATTATCTTGGATAATATTATTGGATAATGTAAACATTCAACATAATATATTGGATATTTATTGTATTTGTTGTATCTTGGATTTGCTGTTACCTAAATTTCACTTCAAATTCCCTCAGTTGGGGGTGCCTGGGTGGCACAGTCAGTTAAGCGTCTGCCTTCAGCTCAGGTCATGATCTTGGGGGCCTGGGGTCAAGCACCACATCGGGCTCCCTGCTCAGCAGCGAGTCTGCTTCTCCCTCTCCTTCTGTAATTTCTCTCGCTCTCACTCTCTCTCAAATAAATAAATAAAAATTTTCAAAAATCCAAATTCAGTTGAAGGCTATTGGCCTGTGGACAGGGAAATTCTCTGCCTTAAAACCATTTTTATTTGCAAGGTGCTCATTGCATGCCCAATTTCAGGTTAGGTTGACGAGATGATCAAGCAGAAGTTTCAATAGAATTACCTAAAGGAAAATCTATGCAAGAATTTGCTCTGGAACTTCCTCATGTTTTCAAAGAAAAACAGTTTCAATTTTAGATTGTCTTGTGGGTCTAGGAGATGGGTGGGGTTCAGTTTTCCACCAACTGGTTTGTTCTCTTCCTGTGTTAGTTCCACACTCCACGTGCACAACTTTTCCAAAGCCCTGAGCATCTCCAAGTTTCTGGAGGACAGATTGGCTCCCTTGTTTTCCATTTTATTCTGTGCATATGTTAGGTTGTACCTATTTCATTAGATTTATTACACACCCACTCTGCCCTTAGTCCCCAGGCAATATGGGTGCCAAGCCATCAGACATCTGGAATAGCATTTGGCAACCCAGATATCAGATACACGTATCCAAAAACTCAAACTCTCTCCATCCCTAAACAGGGACTTGAAAATAGGTGACAGGGAGGGCATATTACTGTGGTTTGCCCCAAGACAAGGCTCCTCCAGAGAAAGAAGAGGGGGGAGGGAGGACTGAGGTCAATAACATAAGTGATACAGGAGGTTGACAGGATGTTAGAGACCAGGTGCTCACTGCTGACTTGGTTGATCTCTGTTCTGGCCTCTCTCTTTCTCTCTCTCTCTCTCCCCTTCTTTCCCAACTCTTCAGATATACATATAATTTATCTCCATTATGGATGTGCTTCTCTTTCTCTTTCCCTCAGAAGGAGTGGAGTCAATGCCTCCCTCTGCTTCCTACTTCCTCTCTCATATCATAATCCAATGACAGAATCAGCTGAGAAACCTCAAGAATTCCTGAGCACGTCCCTGAGATCTTTATTTTTTTTTTAAGATTTTGTTTATTTATTTGATAGAGACACAGCGAGAAAGGGAACACAAGCAGGGGGAGCGGGAGAGGGAGAAGCAGGCTTCCTGCCGAGCAGGGAGCCCAATGCGGGGCTCGATCCCAGGACCCTGGGACCATGACCTGAGCCGAAGGCAGACGCTTAACGAATGAGCCACCCAGGTGCTCCTCCCTGAGATCTTTATATCAGATGTAGACTTCTCTTGGATTCAGAGATTTTGTTCACATTTTAAGGATTTATTTTTTTAAGATTCCATCTATCTATGAGAGAGAGAAAGAGAGAGGGAGACTGACAGCACAAGTGGGTGGAGGGGCAGAGGCAGAAGGTGAAGCAGATTCCCCGCTGAGCAGGGAGCCCAACGCAGGGCTCCATCCCAGGACCCTGGGGTCATGACCTGAGCCAAAGGCAGGCACTTAACCAACTGAGCCACCCAGGCCCCTCATTTTAAGGATATAGTGTGCAGATTACTGATTCCAACTGTGGCCTCACAGGATTCTGGAGCTTCACCAGTGTATCTACATGTGATTTGTTAGCTGAGAAATATCCTCCATGTTGGAAACAACAAAGTATCTCTTATGCTCCAATTTGAGGCAGTGGACAGTGCTCTTGATCTTTGAATTTTCAAATTCTCCAGTCGAGCTTGGCCCATTACCTGTGTGCATGAGCATCTGAGCTTCTCAGTGCACTGCCCAGGCTCCTTTGGCCAACTCCAGAACTAATGTGTTTCTCTCCTTTATCCCACACACTGTGGCTACACTAAAATGTTTGCATGTCCCTTACCCTTGATGTTACTGCATCAACTTAAATCTTTGCATACATGACCACTGTGTAATATTGACCATTCCCATATGAGTTAAAAAGTGACAAGTCCACCCCATACGAGGCCATCCCATCTAGTGTTAAGGTCCAACCAGGGTACTGGATTCCTCTCTAGACCAGAGCCTGGGTTGAGGTTTCAGACAATCTGCTATTTCCCACATGGTTTCCAGTAGTAATGTCCATTGTGAAAATACCCTGCTGTTGTTCCCTCTCTACAGGTGACCATCATTGTGATTTTAAATTAATCATTTCATCCCTTTTCATGGTTTTTGCACATTTTATGACTCCTACATAATTTATGTTGTGTCTTGTTAATAATGCAATAGTGTCACATGCATCCTTTTGGCTTCCTTCTTTCACTCATCATTGTATTTGTAAGATCAATCTGTATTTATTATGTTTGTAATCCTAGTTTGTGCATTTTAACTGTTGTATTATATTCCATTGTATAAAAGTAACACAAAATACTCATTCATTCTTCAGGTGGTGGAATTTTGTTATTTATAGTTTTTGGCCAATGGGAGCAATGTTTCTCCCCTGACTCTTGTGCCTATATCCTTGGGTATATGTGCGCGGGGTTCTCCAGGGCAAACTTCTAGGTGTCGGACTGCCTGATCATAGCTGCATATCTTTTCCCCTGAGCCAGAAAATCCACACTACCCCCTACCAAACTGGCTGGAGCAATTTGCACACCTACCAGCAGTGCTTTGAAATCAAAACAAACAAATATCTCTCTATCATCTTGGAATTCACAGTCTCATTTAATTAGCACCACAACCCTGAAGGAGCGATCATCACTACCAGTCACACAGGAAAGCACCAGAGGCTCACGCAGGAGAGTGCTGATTCCAGGTGCTGATGCTGGGGGAGGAGCCAGGCAGTAAGCACCTGGTGAAGAGAGAGAAGCCTGCAGAATCCAGACAAGGTGTTGGGATGTCATTCTGGGCTTGCATCTTCCAGGCTGGATAAAAATTTCGGTCCGTCAAAGCAGTTACTCAACCATATTACTTGAGTCTCTGCACTTAGAGCTGGAGGTACAGACTGGAAACTCACATCAGGGAGCATGCATGTGACAAAAAGACATTTGTGATACACAGTGTTGGAACAGAACAAAGTAAGTGAGTGGAGTTATGGGCACAAATGTTTCGTGTGGATGAAACTTCACGTCATCAGGGAGTGGGAATAAGAGAAGCCAGACACTAAGGAGGCAGCAAGGCAAGGGGCAAGGTTCGTGGTGGAGGAGCCTCCTCCAGGGAGCATTCCCAGCCTCGGTCTTTGCCTCCTGCACAGACGACAGTGCTTCATTGCCTTTAGGTCTTCAGCACAGAGTTCATACAGTTCATGAACCTCTTTAGAATCTTCTGTGTCATTGCAGCCTTGTGTGTGTGTGATTCTGTTCTAAGGTTCTACAAACCCCAAAGAGTGTGTGCAGCGTCGTCCTCAGTTTACCTTTTGATTTCACCTTGGGCACTTCTCTGGCTGTGCCACGCCTGAAACACCAACACTGCTAGTTCCACCAGGACCAGTGTGGACAGACCCATTCGGATGAGATTCTCCAGTGTGTGATCTGGAAGTGGGGCTAGGGACAACGGGACAGAGAGGTCATGCGGGGCAGGACAGGTCACGCCTACCACAGCACCCAGAGGGGAGGTCTAGGTCTCTCCTCCCCTTGAACAGGCCATATGCACCGCAGGCTGACTATGTTCTGATACTCAGCACTCGTGGAGTCTGGAGTCTGCACTGATGGGGTGATAATAACAGGAGCCCCTAAGAGTCAGGAATGCAGAGCAGATGAGTAGCTGGGGATATCTCAGCCCATTTTTCCCCTGAGGATCTGAATTATAAAATCTCCCTTTTCCTGTCCTGAGGAAGGACCTCGGCTTTCACAGTGATCCCTCCTGCAGCTGTAGGTGAGGCACAAACCCTCTTGTCTCCGATTCCTTTGCATTTAGACTTTGCTTTGGGGTCTTAATGACAAAAAAGGGTTCAGCCACACCCCATGCCATGAGCTGACAGTGCACCTGTTTGGAAATTCCTCACACCTAGATCTTTCTTGCTCTCTCATCAGACCGAGCAATAGCCCACACTGAGCTTAATTTCCTGGGGAGGAGAGTCCTGAGTTAATCCTCAGCTGAGAGTCCTGGATTCATGGATGAGAGGTGGGTGCCCAGGGATTCCTGAGGGTCAGAAACACAAAGGGGTGAGCACCCAGGGCTACCAGTCTCTGCTCAGCCTCGGCCCATTCAGTTTCATCCTGCATCTGTGTTAAGAACATTCAAATGATTTTCTTTTGCTATTTCATCCATCCATCCATTCATCCATTCATTCACTATTGAGCCAATAGTTATGGACTATCTGGAAATATAAATAGATGTATTTATATACATATTTGTGTATTTATGTACATTACACATTTGATATAAGATATATTTATATATAAATGTATAAAAATCACATACTATACATAAATGCATACAATATACATATTATATATTATATAATGTATTTTATATGCTATATATATCTGTATGTAAATAGAGACAGACATAAGTGGTGAGACATTTGTATGTATACAATACACAGGAGTATGTGTGCCAGCATGCGCATGTGTGTCTTGGTGAAGGTAATAAAGAATAATCAATGTTCTTATTAAGAAGAAACATGTGGAGTGCCTGACTCTAGCATCTGACTCTTGATCTCAGCTCAGGTCTTGATCTCAGGGTTGTGAGATTGAGCCCTGCATTGGGCTCCACACCCAATGAAGAAGAAGAAGGAGAAGGAGAGGAAGAAGAAGGAGGAGGAGGAGGAAGAAGAAGAAGGAGGAGGAGGAGGAGGAAGAAGAAGAAAGAAGAAGAAGAAGAAGGAAGAAGAAGAAGAAGGAAGAAGAAGAAGAAAGAAGAAGAAGAAGACGGGGAAGAGGAAGAAGAAGAAGAAGAGGGGGAAGAGGAAGAAGAAGAAGGAGAAGAAGAAGAGGAGGAGGAGGAAGGGGGGAGAAGGGGAAGGAGGAGAAAAATGTGTATCAGATAAGATGGAGCTATAAATAGAAAAGTCTGTAATACATTTAGGACTGATTAAACACTTTTCTAAAAATTATAAAAGGTGTTAATGGGGTATTTGTATAGGGTCACCAGCCAAGGTGTCATTTGGAAAAGGATTTTAAGTCAAAACTGAAGAGTGGCAAACAGTGAGGCATAGGAAGAGAGAGTGTCAGTATTTATCACACAATGAATGACAACATCCTTTGCCCAAGCTATTCTATTCTAAGAATTTAACCAAGAGATGAGGGGTAATTGCTTCCACATACCTCTGTGCATTAGGTATGTGCAAGGATATTCATCACAGGATAGTCTGAAATATCAAAAGGCTGGGAATAAACAAATTGCCAATGCCAAATTATAGGGTACTGGATACATATATCCTGACACTTTCAAGCAAGAAACAACGATACAACCCTTAAAAAGTTTAAAAGAGATTTGTGTTACTGACACCAGATAATTCTTTAGAATGTATTTCATTTTTTAAAAATAGAGCTGATCAGAACTGTGTCTATAAGATGTTGATGTTTGTCCACCCATGGAAGATATGTTTGTAGGTTCTCCCTGAATGTTCAGGGGGGAAAAGGTAGGTGAGTGTGGTTGGGTTGGTTTTGGGGGATTGAGCAAGTGGTAGCAGAGATTGAGAGGTAACTACTCTTTTTGTACCCCATTTGTGAACAGTTTCCAGGATGGACCATGTCAATGCATTCCTGTTAAAGAAGTAGATAAAAGCAAGTCTTCTGGCTTTTTCAGAGATGCTGCATTTCACACGTGGGTCGGGGCCCAGTGGGGGGTGTGGGGCAGAGGAGGGAAGGACAAGGTGCATCCAGAGAAGTGGCTGCTGTGGGGTCATCCAGACACTAGACAGACGGGATGGGGAAGAAGACATTCGCACAGCCCCTCACCTGTGACCATGAGCTTCAGGGGGTCGCTGGGGTGCGACAGCAGAAAAGGGGTGCTGCTGAGTGACCCGTAGCACCTGTAAGTCCACCTGTGGTCCAGCATCGCAGGGCACAAGTCAAAGTTCGCCTGAAATTCCCCATCTTGGTGCTGAGATCTGAGGTGCGGGGGGGGGGGGGGCGGCTTCCCCCTCCTTGGACAGAAGGAACACATCAAACAAACTGGGGCTCTGACACCGCAGGGTCACATTCTCTCCCGGGGCCACAGAGGGCCCCGGCTGGGCAGACAGGGTGGGAGTTGGCCCCTGTGGGAGCAGGACTGGGAGAGAGAGTCCAGGGTGTTAGGGGCGGCTCCGCCCTCTCGCCCCTCCCCTGAGCTGAGATGAGCTGTCACTCAGGCGCTCCATCCAAGTGCGGCTCCTGGCTTCTTCTGTTCCTTTTCTTAAGATCGCACTTTATAAGGTATGATAGGTAAATAAAGAATGTCACTTTTTTATTTAACTGATAAGGTTTTTGCTATTTTGTTATTTGCGATTTTGATGAGTAAACCAAAGAATATTTGCATTCTGGAAAAAAAAAAAAAAGATTGCTCTTTCCTGTCCTGCCATCTCTCTGCCTGTGCTCCCTGCCCCCACTTCCAAAAAGACCCTGAAATGCCAATCCAAGAAAAGTGGGAGTGTGAGCTGGGATATGACTCCTCACCTGCGACCAGGATGTACAGGGCGTCGCTGGGGGCCGACCACTCGGAGGAGAGCTTGCGTCCACCATAGCATGTGTACCGGCCCCCGTGGGAGGGTCTCACAGGGCCCAGGTAGAAGTCTGCCCCAGAGAGCTCAGCCTGGGGCTGTCGGCCAAGGCGTTGGGGAGGGTCCTGTGCGCCCTCCTTGGACAGAGCGAATCTGTCGTAGCCGACATCAGAGCGACACTGGAGGGTCAGGCTCTGTCCAGGAGCAACCACCGGCGCTGGCAAGACTGACAGGGATGGTTTCCTAGACACACCTGGGAGAAAAGGTGTTTCTGGTTTCCGAGAGGGTCAGGTTCCTCCTCCTCCTCCCACAGGCCTCCCACTGCTGGCTCCCAGAGTCCTGAGCTCTCTTGCCCCAACCTCATCCTACCCTGTGTTCCACCTGAGATGAGGCTCCTCTCACTGGTCTGGAGACCCAAGGAGTTCTAGGATCGTGCCCTGAATTCCTCACCTGAGATCAGGAGCTCCAAAATGTGGCTGGAGGTGGACCACACATAGGGAGAGCTCAAGAAATAATCATAGCACCTGTATGTCCGCCTGTGACTTGGGCTCACATGGTCCACAGTGAAGAGTGCCTGGAACCACCCATCAGCTTGGTGCTGTGAGTCCAGGTGTCTGGGGTGGCCCTCTCCTCCTTCGCTACACAGAACAAACCAGTCAAAATCCTGCCATGAACCACACTGGAGGGTCACGCTCCCTCCTGAGGTCACAATGGGGCTGGGCAGGGCTGAGAGGTTGGGTTTGTTGAACATTGCTGGGAAAGAACAAGTCAGATGTGTTAAAAGGGGAGGGGGCGCCTGAGGACAATGTGCTAAGTGAAATAAGGTAGACACAGAGGGACAAATACCGCATGACTCCACTTCTATGAAGAATCTAAACAGGGCCAGATTCGTAGAAGCAGAGAGTAGAATGGTGGCTGCCAGGGGCTGCAGGGAGGGGAAGGGGGAGATCGTGGGTATAGAGTTTCAGTTTTGCAAGATGGTTCAGTTCTGGAGATCAGCTGTGCAACACTGTGCCTATAACAATCCTGTATTGGACACTCAAAAATTTGTGAAGAAGGTAGATCTCGTGTTCTAAGTTCTTACCGTAATAAAAAAAAAAAAGGAGGGAAGAGAGGGGAACACCACCCCCAGATTGTCAACGGGACCCTGCTGTAGAAAGGGAGGTCCCTCCCCGGGCACAGTCACCTCACCTGTGTGGACGGAAGAGCCTGCTCACCTGTGACTGCCAAGTCCAGAGGCTTGCTGGGAACTGACCACCTTGTTTGTCTGTGATACAAGCAGGAGTAGTGCCCAGCAAGGTGGTAGGTCATGTGTGGGAATGGGAACTTGGCCTTGTTGCTGGGTCCCAGTGGAAACTCCCTTCTCAAGGGCTCTGAGACTCCTTCCCGGTACAGGAAGTACTGGTCAGCTTTCTGAGACCGCTGACACTAGATGCTCACAGCCTTCCCCTGGGCCACCGCAGGGCCTGGCTCTGCCCAGATGATGGGTGTGAGCAGCATCTCTGGAAGAGAGTCAGAGTTGCAGTCCCTATATTCTCTATGCCTCAGTTTCCACTAGCTCTCAGCCCTGGGGCCCCTTGTACACCTTCTTTATTGATCAGTTTAACATTCCTCTCCTCCATCCTCCAGATGCCCTGGCAGGGAGGGGAGTCCTATATTGTGCCCAAGGAGGAAGTGGGACCTGGGACCCCCAGGGATGGGCTCACCTGCCTGCACGTGGGTCATCTGGCCCAGACACAGTCCTGGAAGAGAGATCCCAGTGAGAGGCCACTGACTCCTGAGCAGATCCCCACCTTTCCTGAGCATCCCAAGTTCACGAGACCTCCTGAGAGATCACAGCCTGGCTTTGAGAGGGCTCCCCTCTCCCACACAGGAGTCTATCCCCATCCTTCCAAAAACTCACCGAAGCAGAGAAGGACTGTAAAGGTGATGGTCATGGTGCTGCCTCCCACTGGACAAGGCTGCACAGATGGACAAAAGCACAGAAACTGGCAGACCTGACATACCCAAAGGATGCGGGCAGCAGGGGGCTTTCCCATCGGTGGGCTCAGAGAAGGGGGCTCTAGAGGACGCCTGTGCCCCTGCAGATAAGTGAGATCTGATCTGTGGTGAGCCCAAGCTTCTATCTACTAGGCGTGACCTCCTTCCTCAAGAGGGTGGGGACCGAGTTTCCAATCCTGAGTCGGCCCGGTTGGCCACATACAACCTGGGTGTGCCCAAGGGAATACCACTTCCTTTCTCAAGATCTCCATATATGGGGATTTCTTCCCTTCAGCCAGTCACCCAGCAAATGTCCATTTGAACCCTTAGATTTTTTCCAGGCCCTGGACATTCATCTGTGAACGAGAAGATGTAGTCACAGTGCCGGCAGGGCTCGGATTATCAGAAGACAGATGTTCAATAATGGATCTCACAATTACTTATTTGAAAAAGAGAAACACACAGAAATATGAAAATGTATAGCAGTAGGGAACTATAAGCTGTATATTAAAAAATAGAAACCTTGTACCCATCCTCACGGGGTATCCTTAAGGACTGATTATGCACTCGCCATCACTCATCATCAGGGAAACGCAAATCAAAACAACAATGAGATATCACTGCACATCTATTAGGATGACTATTCCCGAAACACACACACAAAGACAAAAAGTACTGAAGAGGAAACAGAAAAATTGGAGCCTGTGTACACTGTTGGTGGGAAGGCAAAATGGTACAGTTGCTGGAAAACAGTATGGAAGTTCTACGAAGTATTAAAAATAGGACTGCCATATGATCCCGCAATCCCACTCTTGGGTATTGATCCAAAAGGACTGAATTGGGATCCCGAAGGAAAATTAGCACTCTATTGTTCATTGCAGCATTATTCCCGGTGGCCAAGATGTGGAAACAATCTAAGTGCCCTTCAATGGATGGATGGATAAATCACATGTGGCATCCACATACCATGGAATATTATTCAGGAAATATTCTTAAGAAGGAGGAAATCTTACATTTGTAACAACATGGATGGACGTTGAGGACATTGTACTAAGTGAACTAAGCCAGTCACAGAGGGATGGATACTGCATGAATCCACTTACATGAGGAATCTAAAATGTCAAACACGTAGAAGCAGAGAGTAACATTGTGGCTGCCAGGGGCTATGGGGAGGGGACGTGGGGAGGCGATGTTCCACGGGTACAGACCTTCGGTTCTACAAGGTGAGCAAGTCCTAGGTATCTGCTGCACAACATTGTGCCTGCAGGTAACAATACTGGATTATACGCTTAGGAATTTGTTAAGAGGATTGATCTCTTTTCTATTGTTCTTACCAATATAAATTTTAAAAAGACAAGTGACTATGGCGTCAGACTTCATAGTCAAGATGGCAGACCAGGCCCATGTTTGGAGTCCCCTTCAGCTCCAAATGCAGAGAAGCTCTGGACAAAACGTTTGTAAAACATGTGGTCATGGCCAGACAAAGAGAGAAGTGGGGGTTCCATAGGGGAACAAGGCTGCGTAGGGATGACCAGGGGCTGAAGCAGTGCAGTTGGAGCTGTGCTGAGAGGGAAGACTTACAGTATGCTGGTGACCTTAAAAATAAGCCTTGCCAGTTATTTCACCAGCAAAAGATGGGTTTATCAGAAAATAGGAGAGAATCCCAGACCGGAACAAACATGCTGCACCAAAATCATGGTCAAATTCAGGGAACAAAAGGGAGGTACGATTTTTAAGGAGAAAGAGGGTAAGTTGGGAAGGTTGCAATAAACTAAAAGTCCAATGGAGTTAAATGGGCATCAGAAGACTCCGGGAACCAGACTGAGGGTTACACAAGGGAGGTGGGTGGGGGATGGGATAACTGGGTGATGGGCATTAAGGAGGCCACATGTGGTGATGAGCACTGGGTGTTATATGCAACTGATGAATCATTGAATATTATATCAGAAACTAATGATGTATTATATGTTGGCTAATTGAATTTAAATTAAAAAAAAAAAAGGAAGTGTGGTGGCTTCTCATTGGCTGAGCTGTTGCCCCGGGGGATAAGCATAGCATCTCTCCTCCTGGCTGGAATAGAGGAGTAGTACCCAGAAGCAAGGTCAAGTCCATGTAAGTTCAACTCCACCTCTTCCTGTTGGGTCCACCATTGACTACAAGTGGTAGAGCATGACAGTTTCCTGGCCAAAACCTCCTGACTCCATTTTAGCAACCGATTTTCACCATGCAAAGAACTCTGAACAACAAAAAGACAAATAACCCAACTACAAATAGGCATAGGACTTGAACAAATATTTCTTCAAAGAAGACATGCAAATGGCCAACAGGTACATGAAATAGTTAAATAAATGAATGAATAAATAAATAAAATCTTAAAAAAAGAAATTATACACAACTCTCTCATTTTATATCTCAAGCCTCACACAGAAAGAGAATAAATAACATGTGCCCAATACTCATATGAAAATTAGCAAAACCAAATTAAGCTGTCACAGACTGAGTACAGAGCTTGGCTCTCTTCCTGGTTTCCATTGGGATTTGTCCATTCCAAGGCACAGAGACACCCTCTTCATCCTCTTTATCAGTGGTGGCCCTCAGCTCCCAGAGGCCCTAGAGACCCTAGATACGCATCACAGGTAGTCACGGAACCTGGCTGAGGCCAGAAGGTAGGTTTGGGAAGTGCTCCTGGAGGAGAATCAGAGGTGGAATTTCAAGGGATCCTTCACAATCACAGTTGTCCTAGAGGAATCTCTATCTCTATCTTCCCAGAGCTCCCCTTCCCAAGCCTCCCTCTCCCCAGTAGGCAGAGCAGCTTCCAGAATATGTCCATGCCCTAGTCCCTGGAAGCTGTGAATCTCTTACTTCACATGGCAAAAGGGACTTTGAGGATGTAATTAAGGTTTACAAACTTTGAAACAGAGACATAGCAGTAGCCTACTGATACACTTAAAAATAAGAGAGGTGAGGGAGGATGAGGTCTATCAGATATTACAACACAATAGAAACACTTTTTAACAAAATCATCTAGTACAAGCACATAAGGAGAATAGCCAAGCTAAGAATTGAATCCAACTAGTTATAGAAACTTAGTGCATTGAGAAAGTGGCATCACACATCATTGCAAAAAAAAAAGGGCATTTTTAAAGATAAATGGTTTGCTGAAAACTGAATTGGATTTATCCTCCATATTGTGTAGAGCAAATAATTAAGAGATATAAGTATATAAAACAAAACCAAGTAAGTGCTAGAACAAAATATTGAAGAGCTTCTTCATAATGAGAGAGAGAAAGGACTCTAAACCATGATGCAAAGCCCTGAATAAATTTGAGGGTTTTTTTTAAAGAAAAACTTTTGCAAGGAAAGGAAAAAGCCCATAAGCCAGTTTGAATAACAAGGCAAAGAGAGAAAGAACATATATATCACATATATAATATTGTATGATATAAATTGTAATAGTTTATATATATGCATTTGTGCATCTACATACATATATATTACATAAAAGGGCTAATTACATAAAAGGGTACATTTCCCCAATACAGTAAGTTAGAAACAAAAAAAAATGGGCAAAGCCTATTATCCCTTAAGATAATGGACACAAGACATGAATGGATAAATAAAATGTGGTCTGTCCAGACTGTGGAATATTATTTGGCAACAAAAAGGAATAAAGTCCTGATTCATGCTACAAAGTGGATAAAACATAACACATTATGTTTTGAGCGATACTTCACATGCTCAGTGAGAGAAGCCAATTACAAAAGATGTGTATGGTTCACACTCATATGAAATGTCAAGAATAGACAAATTTATGGAGAGAAAGCTTAGTTGCCCGGGGCTGGGGAGACAGGAGTGATTGCTAGTGGGCATGGGGTTTCCTTTCGGGGTGATGAAGGTGTTCCAAAATTGACGGTGGTGGTAGTTGTTCAACTCTGAATAGTTCGAAAAGCCACATTGAATTGCACACTTTAAAATGGGTGAATTGGGGTGCCTGGGTTGGCTCAGTCAGTTAAACGGCTGCCTTCGCTCAGATCATGATCCCGGGGTCCTGGGATTGAGTCCCGCATTGGGCTCCTTGCTCAGCAGGGAGCCTGCTTCTCCCCTGCCATTCCCCTTGCTTGTGCTTGCTCTCTGTCTCTCTCTCTCTCTCTTGCTCTCTCTGTGTCAAATAAATAAATAAATAAAATCTTTTAAAAAAATAAAATAAAATGGGTGAATTGTATGGTATGTGAATCACGCCACAAACTGTTACCAAAACCAAAGTCTGAAGCAAACTGAGATATTAACTGAAAGTTTCTATCCTGTCTATGCACATGACGTGTAATCATATAAACAGGTGCTCTGTGCATTCATCACAAGAGAATGTCAAATGAAAGTCACACGTGTTTCAGAGGTCAGATTCGAGCATTTCTGAACATTGACCACAAACACCGCCAGGAGGGCTGTGCGAAGACACTCACTCTCTCCCCTCCGCTGGCTGGCAGAACCCAGAAATGTGATGACACTGACTGCAGAAAATCCAGTAAGTTACATGACCAGTGAAACTCCCATCGGCCCAGCAAACTGCTCTCAGGAATCTATGGTGAAGACGTTGGGGGACAGAGACGAAGCCATCCCTGTGCGTTGTCTGTCACCAAAGCTCTGTCCATTAAATCCAAAGAGAGGAGACTATTTCGGAGCATCTGGGGTAAAGCAGCCATGGACATAATGAAGAGGATTTATATGAACCAATACGCCATGGCCTCCGGGATGCACAGTATGGCAGGCTGGACGCCCCCCCCCCCCCCCGCTTGCTTTGATGTTTGTTGTCTCTCAGTGTACAGTAGGTAAGAAATTATGTTCCCTAGATGACAGCGTTCTGTGGTCAAGGTCATCCTCAACTACATGTTGAGCTTCCCTGCCTACTGCAAAACTGTCTCCTTTGGGTGTCCCCAACACCCCCGGACCTGTGTATAGACACCCTCCCCATTTCACCCATTCGGACCCAATCCCAGGAGGGTGGGCTCTGTGGTCGCTGTCCGTGGTGCTGATCGGTACTTGGCCTTTCGGTCCGTTTCAGCACCATGGCCAGAGTCTACGAAGGCAGCAAAGTTACCCTATTCCGATATCTCGGTTGGCAAACTTGCCTCAGCGAGCCCCCATCGTTGGTCTATGTAGCCTATACAACCTATATAGCCTCCACGCAGGAGTCAAACAAAATATTCAGTCAGAGTGTGAAGATAAACTGGAAAACTACAGGGGGATGTAGTTGTTGACATTAATTTAAACTCCCTTCACAATCTGTGCATCCTGAATGGAGATGGAATGTGGAAGCTCAGGATTTGGCCACACGCTCGGCATGCCAGCCACTGGAGCAGCCCATGGTGTCATACAATGTTAGCTCTCCCTACCTGCCTCAGAACATCTCTTACCAGACCAAGTTCAGGGTATGAGCTATTGGGTATGACCAAAAGATACTGGACTTGGGGCACATCAAACTGGTTTCAAAACCTAGAGCTGACTCTTGTGAGCTCTGGGTCCTTGGGAATATCATTTCACCTCTTTGAGTCTCACTTTGCTTTTCTCTAAGATGGCAGTAATAATGGTACCTGCTTCGTAGAAATGTTTGGAAGATTGATGGTCAGAGGTTATTATACTCTGCCTTTCACAGGAGGCAACCAGTTTAGCTAGGAGGGCAGGATCTGGAGCCAGGCAGCCTGGGATTTGGTCATAGCTCTTTCTCATTAACTATGTTGTGACTGAGGGAAAGTCACCCTCATGCCCCTGTGTTGCCATCTATAGAATGAGGATAATGCTGGGACCTACTTCATAGGGTTTTGGTAAGAAACTAAACAGCTTCTATGTGTGATGTGTGAAGTAAAGTGCCTGACCTATAGTTAGTACCCATGCAAGATGGGAGCTGTTCCTACCATTATTGCCCTCATCATCATCATCATTACCCTAGTCGTTATGTGCCTAGACACAGCCTGACAAACTGCCTGAGGTCAGGAAGGGTAGCTGTTTTTATAGACTACTGTTAGGATTGCCGACAGCGGACACAGATGAAGACACTGGAGCTAAGAATTGAAAGTGACTAGCCTGGGGCCACAGGGCAAGAGTTGGTGGAAGTGGGACATGAAGCCCAGCCTGTCTGATGCCAATGAATGGGCTTTTGCCACAATCCCACCTGCCCACATTTAGCATCAAGGAGGGAAGGACCTTAGGAATCCCCTCCTCCACCCCAGAGGGAAGACCAAGTCTCACAGTACTTTGGCCAGGAGTTTGCAAGGATCATCTTTCAGTCCTTCCCTCCTTCCTTGGCTTTGCCACTTGAACCAGAAAAGTTGCTTCATTCTTTCACAGAACCTGCAGTCGGCTCCCGGGAACTTTTCCTGGTGGGATTGGGGGCAGAGGGGGAAGGAATTGTAGATGGTCTTTGTTGCATGGGGTATTGCGAGATGGCTCAGCGGAAGGAGGAAGGAGCTGAGACTCATGAGAGGGAGCCCCAGAGACAGAGCTCAGCTGTCCTGGGAAGCAGGCAAACGGCTGCAGTCCACTCCCAGTGCAATGGTTTTCCTGGGGCTCCCTCTGCTGGCATGGTCCTCACTCCCTCTCTTCTGCTTCCATCCCTATCTCCATCTTTCTGGGGCCTCCTCTCTCTGTAGATTTCTATTCCTCTTTGCGTGTGTCTCTGTCTCTGTTTCTATCCTCTCTGGGTCTTTCTCCTCTCCCTCTGAACCTAGATGGGGTTGTTTCAAAGTCCTTATGGGTGTTGGAAATCCTTTCTGATGGCAAAACCTGACCCTGGGTCACCGCACCCCTTAGCCTCCCCCGTCCACATCCCTGAGCTGCTGGAGAAATCCCCATAGCCTGTGCATTGGTCACTGCACCATTATGACCTCTGACTCTCCTGGTCTCTGTTTTCTCATCTGCTCAGTGGACCTAATAATAGCACCTACATCATAGGTTGATGTGAGGACTACATGAGATCATATTTGAGAAGTGCTTAGAAGAGGACCTGGCACACAGCAAGGGCTCAACAGATGTTGTCCTGCAGTTCTGAGGCTCCTCTGAACTAACCCCTTGCCTGCCCTCCACAGCCTCCTTGGTGCCAGGATCCAGGCCGGTGGGGGGAGCCTCCCCAGCACCCGCCCACGCCCTACCCCACCCCACATAAGATGGCCTAGGCTGCAGTCACCCCTCCACCTTCCACCTGCTCTTTCAAGAAGCAGCGCCCCTGCCCTGGGCTAAACCCACTTCACGTGCTCTGGACCTGGACTAGCCAATACCAGCCACTACTGGCTATTTCCTTCTAAATCAATTAAAGTTAAGTAAAATTTAAATTTCAGTTATTCAGTTCTGCTAGCCACATTTCAAGTGCTCAGCGGCCACATGTGGCTACCATATTGTACCATGCAGATAACAGGACATTCTCATCATTCCAGAAAGTTCTGTTGGACAGATCCCTGTCTTCCTTGCTCCGGGGGGTCCTCTCCATCATAGAACATACCCTCTCCTGTATCTTCCATAACTCCTTCTCTGTCAGGGTCAGACTGCCTGAATTCAAATCCCACCTGTACACCTTAACAGCTGCAGTAACTAAGTTATTTAAACATTTTTAAAAATTAATTTTTAAAAAACCTGTATGTAGGGGCACCTTCCTGGCTCAGTCAGTAGAGTATGTGACTCTTGATCTTGGGGTTGTGAGTTTGAGCCCCACGTTGGGCATAGAGATTACCTAAAAAAAAAAAAAATAAAGTAAAATAAAATCTATATGCAGTAACAATGAATGATTCCCAAAAGAAACTGCTAAGTGGGAAAGAAAAAAGTGGTAGCTCAGAATCATCCACTAGGAGTTCATTTGTGCATTTAAAATGTTTTCTTGGAGCACCGTCTAGCTCAGCAGTTCTCAACAAGGGGCAATATCCCCTGACCAGGGACATATGGAAACACTGTTAGTTGACCACACTGGGGGGGGTGGGGGGGGGAGGGAGAACTACGGGCATCCAGTGGGTGGAGGCCAGGGATGCGGCCGAACATCCTGAATGCACAGGACAGCCCATCCATGACAAAGAATGATCTGGCCCCAAATGGCAATAGCAGAGAGGTGGAAATGCTGATCGGTGTGTTTGCAAGGACCCACACCGTTTGGGAGATGTACACCCCAAACTAATTTCAGGGGATACATGAGAAGGAGATTGGATTGGAGGAGGTCATCAAAACCTTACTAGTCAAGGTTTATTTCTCTCTCTCTCTTTACAAACAGGGTGTATTCATGTATTGTTTGTGTAACTAAAAATTACATTAAAAAAAAAAAACACAACAACAAAATAGTACCAAATGTATCCAAACCAACCAAGGAAACAAAACTCTTTCTCTGACCCTTACCTCTCCCTCCAGATACGCTATGTCTCCTTCCTTTCTGTCATAGCCAGACTCCCGGGGTCTTCACCTCCTCTCTCCTTCCTCCCCACCCACCCCAGTCTGGCTTCCAGTGCCAGCCCCCTTGCAGCTCAGCCAGGCCACAGCTGTCTCTGGGTTGTTACTGAATTCAGTGAATCTTGTTATCGTAGTTGACCTCCTTTTGAGCCTGCAGGGAGGGACTGTGCGACCTCCCTGAGCTTCTGGAGCCAATCTCTCTTCGCCCCCTTTCTCTGGCTGCCACCCAGGACCTGTCCAAGTTCCTTTCCTTCTTACTATCCCTCCAGTGTCATTCTTCTCAGATGCATTGTCCCAGGCCTCTGCTCTTCCTGCATTTCAATCCAGAACCATCTACACAATCGGTGGGATATATTGCAAGTGAAAATGTGGGGTCCCTTGTTCAAAATTATTAATAATTTCGGGGCGCCTGGGTGGCTCAGTTGTTGGGCATCTGCCTTCAGCTCAGGTCATGATCCCAGGGTCCTGGAATCGAGCCCCGCGTCGGGCTCCCTGCTCTGCAGGAAGCCTGCTTCTCCCTCTCCCGCTCCTCCTGCTTGTGTTCCCTCTCTCGCTGTGTCTCTCTCTGTCAAATGAATAAAATCTTTAAAAATATATATTAATAATTTCAAGATGGTGACAGTAAATCATTAAACCAAGTGTAGAGCCCTTCTGAGCATGGGGCCCCAAGGGACTATGCAGGTCAGTTGCCCACAAAGCCGGCCATGCTTCCGAATCTCCTGGGTATAATCCCCAGCCTGTCTCACTGGCCTGCTCCCCCCAACCCCATGTTCTCCACCTTGGTGGTGGCCCCACCATCGCCCAAGATCTGCTCTCTGAGGGTTATTGGGGTAAACAGAATGCACTTCTAAAGATGTCCAGGCATAAACCCTGAAACGTAGGAATATGTTGATCACATAGCAAAGGGACTTTGCAGATACGATTAAAGTATCTTACAGAGGGGCGCCTGGGTGGCTCAGTCGTTAGCGTCTGCCTTCGGCTCAGGTCATGATCCCAGGGTCCTGGGATCGAGCCCCGCATCGGGCTCCCTGCTCCGCGGGAAGCCTGCTTCTCCCTCTCCCACTCCCCCTGCTTGTGTTCCCTCTCTCACTGTGTCTCTCTCTGTCAAATAAATAAATAAAATCTTTAATAAATAAATACATCAAATAAAAAAAAGTATCTTACAGACGTTAAAATAGATTATCCTGGCATGATGGTGAATCTTATGTGTCCGCTTGGCCCAGCTCCAGTGCCTGGTTATTCACTCAAACACTGACCCAGGTGTTACTGGTGGAAGCATTTTGTAGGTGTGGTTGATAGTGATGATCAGTTGACCCTAACTAAAGGAGATTACCCTTGAGAGCATGAGTGGACCTCATCCAATCAGTTGAGTAAAACAAAGGTTTCTCTGGGGAAGAAGAAATTCTGCTCCTGCAGCATCTGCTCCAGCCTAATAGAGTTTCCACTCTGCCCCATGGATTTGTGGCTAGCCAGCCCCTCCAAGCACAAAATCCAATTCCTTGCAAAAAATCACATATATGGTTTCACTTATTTGTGGAACATAAAGAATAGCATGGAGGACATTAGGAGAAGGGAAAAATGAAGAGGGGGGGAATCGGAGGGAGAGATGAACCATGGGAGACTTGGGCTCTGAGAAACAAACAGAGGATTTTAGAGGGGTGGGGGATGGGTTAGCCTGGTGATGGGTATTAAGGAGGGCACATACTGCATGGAGCACTGGGTGTTATACGAAAACAATGGATCATGGAACACCACAACAAAAACTAAAGATGTGCTGTATGGTGACTAACATAACATAATAAAATTTAAAAAATAATAAAAAATAAAAAATAAATGTTAAGCTCTGTAGGGTTTGTTCTGGTTCCCTGGAGAACCTTGATTGATACATCTGTGTTATCCAGGTGGGCCCAATCTAATCACATGAGCCCTTAAAAGCAGAGAACTTTCTTTGGCTAGAGGCAGGAGGGAGATGGAGCAGAATGGGAAATCAGAGAGATTTGAAGCCTCAGAGGGATTCCACTCATCGCCAGCAGAATGGAGCTGCATGGAAAGCACCAGAAGGATGCAGGCAGCTTCCACACACCAGCCCCAGCTGGCAGGAGCCAGGCAGCTCGGGTCCACAGCCACAAAGAACTGAATTCAGCCAATGCCTCTAATGAGCTTGGAAGAGGATTGTTCCGAGTAAGGGGCACAGCCCTGCTGACATCTTGATTTCAGCCCTCACAGACCTAAGGTCCCACCCAGACTCTCACCCTACAGAAACTGTGGAATAAAAAATGTGGGTGGTTGTCAACCACACAGGTTGTGGAGATTCCTTACACCAGCAGTGGAAAACCAATCTCCTCTCTCTCCTCTCTCCTGCAAATCCTGTCCGTCTTGGTTCTCAAGTCCAAGTAAGCCTACCCAAATCCCTTTTGGTTGTACTTCCTCTCCATCCTCATGGCCCCTGCTCCAACCTAGGCTCCTCCCCAGGGTCCCTGCACCTAGCCTCACAGCCTCCCAGCCAGGGCCAGGAGGAGGGTGATGCAAAATAATAATAATAATAAATAAATAAATAAAGGCAACATCAAAGAGTCAGTAACCAAGATTGACAACAATGTGACACAACAAATGAATAAATGCAACAAAAAGAATCAATAACACAACCATGATGAACAAAATATCAAAGTTTTAAATGAAGATGGCATCCATGTGACTGATTTTCCTTTTTGTCCCCAGGATCCAATACAGCTCATCACAACCCTGATCCTGTCTTTACTTGAAGTTTTTTTTTTAAGATTTATTTATTTATTTTATTTGAGAGACACAGAGAGAGAACACAAGGGAGAGGGAGAAGCAGAGTCCCCACCGAGCGGGGAGCCCGATGCGGGACTCGATCCCGGGACTCCAGGATCATGACCTGAGCCGAAGGCAGTCGCTTAACCAACTGAGCCACCCAGGCGCCCCAAACACCGCTTTTAAATACTTCCTTTTAGGGGCGCCTGGGTGGCTCAGTTGGTTAAGCGACTGCCTTCGGCTCAGGTCATGATCCTGGAGTCCCGGGATCGAGTCCCGCATCGAGTCCCGCATCGAGTCCCGCATCGGGCTCCCCGCTCGGTGGGGACTCTGCTTCTCCCTCTGACCCTCCTCCCTCTCATGCTCTCTGTCTCTCATTCTCTCTCTCTCAAATAAATAAATAAAATCTTGACAAATAACAAATAAAAAAATAAATAGTTCCTTTTATGTTATGTGACTTTAACATCCATAAAATATTTAATAAAAATCTATATTTAAATATATTATTTATCTTGGTTACTGAGTTTTGTGTAACCTTCTTCACCCAACACACACCCCTAAATTTTGCTCTGGATTTGAATCGCAGCCTTGCTCCAGTCAGTCTCTCCCTCTCATGAATCCCAGAGGGAACTTTCTAGTACCTGGATCTGACCTGCTATCCTGTCCCATACCCTGCCTGGTTCAGTACGCCAGTGTCCAGTGGCTTTTGAGCTGATCTCTCCAGGCAAAAAGAACTCCACTTTAGAGACCTTGGAGCCCTCTGCTTCACCTGGCCTCCCAGCCTGCTCTGAGCTTTCTTCCTTCTCTCCTCTGCCCTAGAACCTGCCACTTCTTGGAGATTTCGTTCAAGCTGCACTTCCTTGTGATCTGTGAGACTGACTCTCTTCTGCAGCCCCACAGCCCCAGCCCCAGCTCACCCCTGAGCCAGCCTCCTCCCTGGGGACTCTGCTCTCCTCGCAAGGAAGGCCCTGCCTCACACTGGGGCGGATCTTCCCAACACTCGGATGTGCGACTCTTCTTGTCACCAAAAGGCACAAGCGCTCAGAGTCCTCTAATGACCTTCCTATGAGCAGCTCCAGGCAGGGATAGTCATCCAGGAAACTCTCCAAAGCAGGGTCAGAGTTGCCCCTTGAAGACTACCTCCATCCTCCTGCGGACTCAGGGACCCCCGCCTGTTTCATTCTCTCTCTTACACTCTGTCTCCCTCTGTCCCTCTCCCTTCCTCTCACCCGTCCTCCCTCTACACACACACATTCTCTCTCTCTCTCCTCCAACCGCTGCAATCTGGAAGAAATTACTCTTCTAAACAACCAGACTTCCCCAGCTTCAGGAAATTCCAAGCTGGGCAGGGGGAGGGGCCGGGCTGGGGGGCGCGCCCTGGCCATCCCCCACCCCTTCTGCGTGTCCTCTGTGCACACCCAGTCCGGGCCTCGTCCCGCCCCCACACTCTGCCCGGAGGCCTCAGCTTTTCCACCGCTGCTTTCGAGTCCTTTAAATCCTAGAGGCAAACTTTTGGGGGATAAGGAAGGCTTGGGAGGGGCCTGCGCCTTAACCCTCTCTGCCCCAGACGGACTGAGCTGGCCTGGTCGGTGACTCCGCGGCCCGTTTGGGTTCCTACCATGGCCCCCGAGAGGGGCTGACACTTCGGTCCCCGGTGCAGGTAAAGAAGAGACCCGATGCCAGGACCTGCCAGGGGTGGGGCCCGGGCTCCTGGGTCTGAGGCCTGGACCCCAGGGCCTGAGGGAGGGGGGCTTGGGAACCTCTGACTCCTGGGTCTGAACAGTAAGAAAGGTAGGAGGCAGGACTCCTGGGACCTGAGGGGGGGGGGGGATGTCCTGAGGAGGCGGCACTGTCGACCCGGGCGCCTGGGTCCTGGACCCCCCTCCAGGTTCCGCATGATACTTCTTTGCCAGGTGAGAACAGCCGGGAGGAAGAAGGAAGAAGGCCTCGGAGGCGGAGGTGGGCTCCAAACCAAGGAGGGGGGGGGGTCCCCCAGTCTAAGCCTGAGAGCGCGCCTGCCCCACTCAGCGAGGACCAAGAGGTAAGGGGCCGCGGGGAGCCGGGCCCCGGGGTCCCGGGTCAGGTCCGGAGGGACGCGGGACAGACGGGCAAAGGGACCGCGGGCGCTCAAGTCCGGGAGGCAGCCACGTGGCCCGAGGAAGTGCGGCGAGCCCACGGGCGGGGGTCTCCCCCTCCCGGGCCCCGCTCCGCCCACCTCGCCGCCTCCCCCCAGAGCCGAGAACCGGTCGGGCCGGGTGTGGAGCGGGCGGTTATTTCCGTCTTGGCGGGGCTGGGGCCGGAGAGGACAGAGGTGAACCAGCTGTGCCCTCCACTCCCGCAGCTGGGGCGGAGGGAGGCAGGAGGAGGGCGGCTCCGCCGAGCCCCGAGTCGCAGGGCTAGGGCCCCTCGGGGTCCCGCCCTCGCTCCTGCACGCTCTGCCCCTTGGGCGTTTGTCACTAACAACAGCCCCTCTGTAGGAGCCCTGGCCGGCTGAGGGGGTTTTTTCCTAGCATGACCTCATTGCATCAAGCACACAACTCTGCTAGAGGGAGGTTAGAGCCCTCTATTTAAGAGGACCCTGAGGTTCGAGTCACTCCGAAGTGGAGTGACTTGCCCGAGGCCCTCAGAGCTGGCAAGAAGAGGCCGCACTCAAAAACGATTTCTAACTCATTATTCTCTGTCTGGGGTGGAAAAAAGGAAAGAAACGCAAACAAACATGGTCAGGGGTGTAGGAAATCCCTGGATATGGAAACATTGTTTCCATGGGGATGCACACCCACCCACCCTATCCAAGGGGGGCTATGAACAATAGGATATCATCTTCAGACTCTCAACAGGTTTAGACTCTGCCTGGTTTCCAAAACCAGCCCCCAACATTTATTGCTGTGTGACCCAGGGCAACTTACTCTACCTCTCTGTGCCTCAGCCACCACCTCTGTAAAGCTGAGTTGTTCTGAGGATTGAATGAATTTGTTTATTTGAGTAACGCACTTAGGTCCCCTACCTGGCCCAGAATAAGTGCTTAGGACATACAACATCAGCATCGTGACTACACTTCACAAGTACCCCTAGCAAACAGGCATTCTGACTCCGTTTTTCAGTGGACTAAACTGAGGTTTAAGGTTGAGGAAGTGAGTTCAGGGTCCCACGGAAAGGAAATGGCAGGTGTGTTTGGCCAGGCACTGGAAAATGGCAGTGGCATTGTGGCGTTGGTGCCCTGGTAGGGCCACAGAAGGATGGGATGAGGGACAAACTAGGGTATGGGCAGGGAGAAGAGCCAAATGGCAGAGAGCTGTCAGGGAGGGGTCAGTTCAAGAGGCAGCAGGCAGTGGAAGTGCTAAGTCTAGGCTCCGGGGTCCCACAGAACTGGCTTTGTGACCTTGGGCAAGTCACATACCCTCTCTGAGTGTGTCCTTCTCTGGGACATGGGAGAATGATCCCAGGTGGCCACTGAGCATTTTATTGAACTTTTGCTGTGTCCTGGGTATTGCCAAGACTTTACTGGCAACATCCGACCAATCTTGCAGAGACTAGGAAGTGTTACAGGAACATCCTATATTCCTATGTTCCATTTTGGAGAGGAGGAAATGAAGTCAAAAAGGCTAAGTAGCTTGCCCAAAGCCACACACACACACACAGCCAGATGGAAACCTAGGCATTTGGCTGAGTTGTGTTCTTTTCACCTGCAACTCACTGCAGAGTAAGGCCGGGCACTGCTAGCACGGAGAGAGGGTTGGTTTTTGTTTTTCTTTTTCTTTTTTTAAACTGTGGATTGAGATTTATTAATGAGCAGAGGTAAGCATTTAAAAAAAAATAAAATAGATTAGAATTGAAAATATCTGAGTGCCTAGCATGTTGTAAGTCTTGTTTCATAAAATGTTTGTTTCCCTTGCGGGGGTTGTGGAGAGGAGAGGTGATTGCGTGTCACGTTGCCGTTAAAATATATTTATTCATCTAGGCTGAGGTCAGAGAAGTTTGAGAAACACTACAGAGGTGGTAAATCAAGACTGGTTTTCCCAGAGAAATAAATATAAAGAGTGTGTGTGTGTGTGTGTGTGTGTGTGTGTGTGTGTGTGTGTTGGGATAGGGTAAAGGGCGATCCTCAGAACACATCCGACTATAATTATTTTAAATCCTCTTAGCTTTAATTTTTCTCTGCATTATCAGTGATATTTCCCAGGGTGCTAGTTACTAAAAGAATAGTGCTGGCTGCTTTGACTTTTTCATAGGATTTTATCAAATCTTGATCTTGTTCTATAGTTATTTGAGGAAACATCCTCCCCTCCCCCCGCCCCCAGCACTAGCACTACTAATTAGCTGGCACTATTACAAATATAGTTGTCTTTAATTGAGATTTTCTATGTGCCCTGCAAGGAAGGTAGTGTTATTTTATCCATTTTACAGAGAGGAAACAGACATAGAGAAACCACATAATTTATCCCAATCATACAGCTGGCAAAGAAAGGGTGGGGCTTCAATTCAAACAGAAAGATTTCTTTTTTATTATTATGATAACAGTGACTGTTAAAACAAAAGTACAAGGTCATCAAAGTCCTTCCCAGAAGTTCCATAAAAACAGCCAGGTTCCAGGATATAGGCAAATGTTGGCAATTTACCATATTTACCGTAGAAGCCAGGGCAGCCATGAGACAATCGCACACCAAGTTTATAGGGGACTAGCTGCCAGTTTCAAATTTATTTTTTTATTTTATTTATTTATTTTATTGCTATTTTTAGAGAAATAAATAGAAAAATTTGCAAAAAAAAAAAAAGCAAAAAACCCCCACATTATATTGTCCCTTTCAAAAGCAAATAACTCGAATTATAAAATGTTGTACAAGTCTATAGATGCCCAGGCCCACCCTGAACCTGAATTTGAGGTTTTAGGCAGACCTGCATTATGACTTGTGTGTGCCCTAGGCAAAGCTTGCATGCATACATATTTATTTATATTTTATAACTGTGTTGGTGTAAAGACAGACATAATCCACACATTTTAAAATAAGTTAAAACCCTGTAACATTTTGGGGGGCCTCTACAAGTGTGGTGGGCCCTAGGCACTTGGTGGACAAAGTCAGCCCTGTCTTCAGGGAAGGGGCCTCGGAGAAGCTGGAGTTTCTCTGCCAAGCTTAGGAGACACTTGGAAGAGTTGGTGAAGCATGTTGCCTGTTGCCCGGCCGGTAGAAGGACTGTGATATTAGTTCTTAGTGGAATCAGCATGGCGCGCGGTGGTCACGGGCGGACCTAAATTGCAGTCTGTGACTTAGGGCCTCCGGAGACGCCGTTTCCCGCCACCATCTGCCGTCCTGTCGTTTGGGAGAGCATCCTCTGAACCGCTGTCTAGGCCCAGGGTGGGGACGTGGGCTGGGTCGCCCCCTCCGGGCGGAGGCGGCGCTGACCCGTCCCCACCCCGACCCCATCCCCGCAGATGCCGGTTCTGAAGCAGCTGGGCCCCGCGCAGCCCAAGAAGCGGCCGGAGCGCGGCGCCCTGTCCATCTCCGCGCCGCTCGGCGACTTCCGGCACACGCTGCACGTGGGGCGCGGCGGCGACGCCTTCGGGGACACTTCGTTCCTGAGCCGTCACGGCGGCGGGCCGCCTCCCGAGCCCCGGGCGCCGCCCGCCGGGGCTCCGCGCTCCGCGCCGCCGCCCGCCGTGCCGCAGCC
>NW_025408742.1:0-14951 GCF_002201575.2 Neomonachus schauinslandi | reverse complement strand
ACTCGCTCCCGGGGGGGGGCTCGGCCTGACTCGCTGCAGGGGACCCGCTGACGCTCCCGGGGTCCGGCCTGACTCGCTGCAGGGGGTCCGCTGACTCGATCCCGGGGGCCACGTGACTCGCTCCAGGGGGCTGGCTAGATTCGCTCCCTGGCGCCCAGCGCAGTGGCTCCGGGAGCCTGACTCCCGGCCCGCGTATCCAGTGAACCCCTCGAGGCGAGCTGCCCTTACCCTGTGAGCGGCCGCGCAGGAAAGTGGTTGGGAAGGGGCAGGGTCCCGGTGGGGGAGTCACACCCCCCTCGGAAAGGTGTGTCGGCCCGAGGGGGGCAGCGGCATCCCAAGTCAGGGCTACCTAGTTTGCGCCCTGCTGGGGTACAGTTGTCCGGCCGAGGGCACGACCCACAAGGGGCGGGAGGGCGGGGCAGCACGTGCCAACCTTTAGGCGAGGGGCGGAATCACCCCTAGGTAAGGGCGGAGCTAGCCCAGCGAAGAACCTGGAGGAGGCGGGGTCGTACACGCGGAGCGTAGCCGAGGGCGGCCCAAAAGGGCGTGGTCGCACCTATAAACCTTGTGGACCCGCGGTGGGGCGGGTCCGGGTCCTCGAGGGCACTGAGGGAGTCGGTCACCCCGCGGGCGGTGCCCAGCCTGCAGGCCCTTTGGACCGAGGAGGGCCACACACGCGCATGGGCCGCGCAGGCGCGGTCAGGCTCCCCGAGGACACCGTGCGCACGGAGCCGCCCGCCAGGCCGGTGATCGGAGGCCCCGCGAGCGCGCGTGCGCGCGCGGCTCCCAGGGCGGCGGGAACGGGGCGCGGCCGGTGACGTCCTGGCGAGGCTCCCCCCGCACCCCGCTCCCATGGCGGCGGCCCCCGCGGCCGAGCCCGCGGCGCCGCCGGCCTGCCGCTTCTTCCTGGAGGGCCGCTGCCGCTTCGGCGCCCGCTGCCGCCAGCCCCACCCGGGGGCGCCGGCGCCGTCTCGGCGCAGGGCCGAGGCCGAGGCCGGGGCCGGGGCCAAGAAGCCGCCGCTGCGCACGGCCGCGGCCGTCATCCAGCGCATCCGCTGGGACCCGCGCCTCGACCCGGCCGACTTCTCGGTGGGCTACGCCGACCGCTTCCTAGGCGTGCGCGAGGAGCCTTTCGGCGCCTTCTGCTGGGACGAGCCGCTGGCGGCGCTTGGGCCCGGAGTCCTGGCCGTGCCGCAGCACCGGGTGCGCTACTTCCGCTTCCGCGGCCGCATCGTGTGGGACCGCGCCTCGCGCACCGACCTCGTCTTCGGCTCGGGCTCAGCGGCGGGCCCCGGGCCCACCATCCTGGACGCGCTGGGCGGCGGGGGCGCGCACGACGGCGGCGAGGACGCGCACGACGGATGTGAGGACGGCGGCGGCGAGGACGCGCACGACGGGCCAGACGCGCATGGCGGCGGGGGCGCGCGCAGCGCTGAGGACGCCCACGGCGGCGGGGGCGCGCACGGAGGGGTCGCCGCCGCTCCCGCTGACACCGGAACCGGGCTGGAGGCCAGGGAGCGGCGCAGGGCCGAAGGCCAGGCTTCCCCGTGGACAGCGCTGGAAAGGGTGCTGAAGCCGGCCGCCACGGGCAGGGCCACGGAGCCACACAGTGGGGCGGCACAGGCAGCGCCGGGACGAACCCCCGCACGAGGTTTTCCCGAGACGGAAGCACAGTGGGGTCCTGGCGCCTGGCCCTCGGAAGGCAGAGGGACGGCTGGGGCCGGGGCCGCGGCGCCTCGCCAGCCCCGCCCCACGCATTTTGTGGCTCTCATGGTGACTGATCCCGGGCTGCGGGCGGGGGTGGCCAAGGCCCAGGAAGAGCTGGTTCGAGCCGCACCCTCGTGTGCTGCGTTCGTGGTACCCGCGGGGGCCCTACACCTGACACTAGCCCTCCTGAGGCTGACAGGCCCCGGGGAGGTAGCCGCCGCAGTGGGTGCACTAAGACGCGCGCTCCTGGCCCCAGGAATTCAGGCACCCCCGCAGCTGAGCTTTAGGAGCCTGCTTCTCCTGGGGCAGCATGTGCTCTGTGCCCCCCCCTCCCCCTCCCTGGAAGATACGGCCCAAGTGCTGAGACAGAGGCTGGAAGCCGAGGGGCTCAGAGTAGTACAGCCCCTGGAGGGGCTACACCCCCACCTCACCCTAGCCAAGGTGCCCCACGGATCTCAAGTCGGCCTCCCGCAGCCTGGGTTCAGCCCAAGGCAGGAGCTGGGGAGCCAGACCCTAGGGGAAGTCTGGCTGTGCCGCATAGGCAGGGCAGGGGACACCTACCAGCCTCTGGCTGAGCTGCCCCTGGGATGACGGTCCCCCCAGACCTCTGCAGGAGACCGCGCTCAACCCCAAAGAAGCTGGGAAGATCCAGGCCAAGCAGGAAGGGACAAAGTGCTCTCTCTCTCTCTCTCTTTAATTTTGGTTTCTCTCAAGCTTCCAAATGGTGCTCAGTGATCCAAGGAAAGAATGAAGGAAGGAGAAGGGAGGGGGAGAGGGAAGGGAGGGAAGCAGAGGAGGAACATCTGGAAAAAAAGCAGCCTGACAGTCCAGCTGTTTGCCAACTCATCGCACATCCTCCAGTTACATGGCAGAAGGGGGGGGGGGCAAAAAGAAAAAGGGGAGGAAGAAAAATAACTTAAATAAACACACACAAAAAGAAAAGAGAAGGAAACATGACGTGAGCTGGTGATCCATGAAGGCAAGGGAGGGAGGGTAACCGTTTTACCTGTGCTGAACCAAAGAAGGGTGGGAAGCAGGAGGAGGAGGGAGGGAAGGAAAAAAAAAACAGAAGAAACACGGGGGTGGAGGGAGGAGGGACACGGAGACAACTTAATACAACTGCGGACGAGGCGGCCCGGCCGAGGTCCCGCGATGGCCTCCGGAGTCCTCAGTGCGCAGTGTCGGCGTGGACGTGGTGGCGGCTTGGCGGCGGCATTTCTGGCGTGGGGGGCTGAGGGCGGGGCACAGTCTCTACACGGCTCCCCTAGCCCTGAACACTGAGGCCCCGGAGGGCTGGGCAACAAGAGTCTGTGGTGAGGCGGGCAGGTGGCGGGTGGCGGGCTGCGTGCTGGTGCCCCCGCCGGGGCGGGCACGGGCGGAGCGGCCTGTCTTCTTCTGGCCCCCCCGGCATGGGATGGGCCAGGGTGCCAGGTCGGTACCGGAGTACAAGCTCGAGAGAGAGAGAGAGAAAACACTGAGACAGCATTAGTGGGGGTGCCAGCTGGACACAGAGCAGCCTACAGACCACGCCCCCAACCCTCCGCTGTCCCACCCCCTCCTCCCCCAATCCCGTCCCTCTGAGGCAAAAAATAAAAATGTAGAAAAAATCTCTGTACAGACTCCCCGGTACGAAAACGGGGACAGGGATGGTGGCTCTTCCTGGAGCCCGCTCCCCACGAATTAATTTACAACCCAAGTCCATGGCTCAAAAACAAAATCGGCAAAAGTGGCGCTGGGGGGCCACAGCCCTGCCCCCACCCCGCCCCCATCCGCGCTGGTGCTCAGAAGGCTGACAGCTGCGCCAGGCTGAGGCGGCAGTCGATGCTGGCGTTGTCCGGGCCCGTGTATGCCAGGCCCAGGGGCTCTAGGAAGGCCCGGCAGGCGGCCTCGCCCTCGAAGGCCAGCTCGGCCTGCAGGTAGGAGACTGGCAGCGCAGGGCGGAAGCTACGGAGACAAGAGGAGAATGTGATGAGGCGGGCGGCGGGCAGGGGAGGGCCCCACGAGCAGGGAGTGGGTGCCCCCCCTTAGGGTACCCAAAGGGTTTCCTCATCACGTTACCTGACCTCTCACCCCTCCCCACCCAGCCTCCCCACCTCCAGGGCTTGGGGGGGCCCGGGGTGGGGCTGGTGGCCCCAGCCCCGGCTGTGCCCCCCTTCACCCTCACTTACCTGTACGGGGGGACCAAGGAGAGGGGATGGGAGGGAAGGGCCCAGCTGGCTCTTCCGCTGCTCAAGGGCCTGAGCAGTCCCTCAGAAGAGGGCCCGCTGTGGCCCAAGGGCAGGGGGCCAGGCAGAGGGAGTGACCCGAGGGGATGGGGGTGGGCATGGGTTGGCAGGTCTGACAGCTACTCTGGGGGACCCACCCTGGCTGTGCCCCTGCCTGGGTCAAAGTGCCTCAGGAATGCCAGGCACAGGGTCAGCCAACGCCTGTTACACGCTGGCAACAGTCACTTGCAGTTGCTAAGAAGACTCGCGTGTGCTGGCAACTGGCTATTAACCTGCTGAATTCTCTCCCAGAAACTGCGTCCCCCTACCCTTTAGAAACAGATGCTGAGGGAACCGAGCTCCACAGGCAAAGCCACCTAGCCGGCATCACACAGGGAGGATGCCGCACAAAGGACGTGACCCAGTCCTGCCTCAAGCCCGTGCTCCATCACAGCTCTGGATATCCATGGGAGCACGAGAGAGCCTATTTCTCCCCACAAGGGAGCTGGCCTCCTGGCCACCCTGCAAAAACCTGTTCTGGGGGCTCTGGGAGGGAGGGGCTCGTCTGCTAAGAACGGGGGGGATGAGAGCGGGTGGCCAGTGTAGGCCAAGGCCCCTCCTACAAGGCACCTTCACGGCGGTGGCCCCAACCAAGACCCAGCACATATGAACTAACCACAACAGTGACCGGCCCACACGACACCCCTGGGAGCCACACAGAAGCTTGGGAGCTGCTATCCCGCTGCGGAGGGCAGACTCCGGGACAGCCCACGGGGCCTTTAGACAGCCCACCTCCCAGTCACTCCCAGGTAGATAACCAAGTCCTGTCTATCCTGTCGCCTTCATGTTTCTGTCCCACATCCTTGTCTACTTCTGCGCCTCCTGCCCTGGCTCAGCCTCTGCCTTAAATCTGGACCCAAATCGGATCCTGGAGTGTGTTTCCTAACTTCAGTGTGACTGTCCCTCCCCAGTCCCGACACCATTCCTGTGGCTCCTAACTGATGTGGCCCCTTGGACCTACCAACCTCTGACTGAGCGTTCTCAACTTTGGCAAGACTGACACTGGGGCCAATTCTCTGTTGTGGGGCGTCCTGGGCCCTGCAGGAGGCTGAGCAGCATCCCTAGCCTCTACCCACTGGACACCAGTAGCAGCCCCTACTTGTGCCAACAAAAGTGGTCACCTGACACCTCCTTACGTCACCCGGGGCATCTCACCCCCGGCAGAACCACAAGTTGCCCACCATGCACGCGCACGCAACACAGAGAACAACTAACGTACAGAGAGCTTACTCTTTTTACACACAGTCCCTGATCTGGCTTGTGCCCACATCACACCTGCCTCCCTACATGTTTTCTATCCTCTTAAAGTAGCTCGAGTTGGAATGGGGTCTTGATCCCGTTAGATCAGAAGCTACCAAGAGCACAGCCATCTTTCCTAGTTTGTCTCTACCGAGTGGGACCGTGAAAGGTGAAGAGAGACCGAGGGAGGAAACCAAGAGCCCAGAGCAAGAAAACAAACCAGGGTCCAGGGTGACGCGAGCAGGAGAAATAGAGACTCGGGGGTAGAGAGGGAACCCTGGAGCAGCGAAACAGAATGGGGAAGAAGGGAGATGCAGAGGCAGGCCTAGGGAGACAGAGGGCCAACAGTGGGAAGGGAAGCGGGAGGGGCTGGGGAGCAGAGTACGTGTAGAAAGAAGACATGGGGACAGAGGACCAGTGTCCAGGGCACGGGAGCTGGAAGCCGGACAGCCCACGAGTGTGCAGAGGGAGGAGGGAAGTGGGGAAGGAAGGCAGCGGCGGGGCCGGCACAGCAGAGGGGGCAGGGGAGAACCCAGCTTCACATACGTTTTGATCATCGCCTTGAGGGCAGCTTTGCGCTCCCGGTCTGCAAACTTGTCCACCAGGTACCCAGACATGCAGGGTGCATGACAGTAGAGCCGGAAGAAGCGGTGGTAGTTGCCCAGAGCCCAGGCCGCCCTCAGTGCCAAGGCGTGAGCCACACAGGGGTCTGCCTTCAGTTCCCGAGTCAGGTACGCCAGCTCCGTGGTGATGTCTGGCCCGAGACAGAAGAGGATCAGTAGCGCCCAACCCCGGGGGCCTGGGGCCACCCCGTCCCGCAAGCAGCCTCTCTCACCTCCTGAGTTCTTGGTGAAGATGTAGTAGAGGACGCGGTAAGCAGTGAACTCGCCCACGTTGCCTGGCAGGTTCTCGGCGTACAGCGACTTGAGCTGCGTCTGGCACTGGTTGAACTCCTCATGGTCGCCCTGGAGCCCGGGGCACGGAGAGAGGGACCGTGAGGCCGGGACGGGGAGCCCAGGAAGAACCCGGAAGGGCCTCAGCACCGCACTCACCTTCTCCAAGGCGATGCGGGCATGCGTCTCGTACACCTCCACCGTGAACTCCGTCCGCACACCTTGCACCTGGAACGGCAGGAGAGCAGTGAGGCCACCGCAGGGCGGGGCTCTCCCACCACAGGCCCTCCCAGCAGCCCCCTCACCGTCAGGTCCTGCCGAATCGACTTCATCTGCTCACAGGCAAAGGCGTAGTCTTGCTTCTCTTTCCAGTGGGACTTGACCATGCACAGAGACTTTTTCAAAACCTGGGAAGGAAACCAAACAATGGCTCAGAAAAATTTCAGCAGGGTGAGTGAAGCCATCGCTAAAACCCACTACACCTCCCCCAACTCAGTATTCTAACATGAAGGCAGCAACATCAGACTCGTTTAATAACTTACTACCGACTTTAAAAAGAACCCAACACGTTTGGCAAGAGTAACCACTCCCGACCTCAGCTGCCCACATCAGTGTGTCCCCTGGGACGGAACATGAACCATGCTGCTGCTGCGGCCTCAGCAGAGGACACGGGAGCCTGATCGTCCCCGCCTCAGACAAGCTGGCCTGGGAAGGCCGCTTCCTGAGGAGATGGAGGCTCAGAGCAAGTCTCCCGAAGAGGCCACACGACCCGGACTTAGTCTTCAAAACACAAGTTCTGTCCTCAAGTCACCTCTCACAGAGCTCCCAGGCCCCTGCCACCACACCACAGCCTCGGGTGCAGTCTCTGCCATCCTTTCTGTGTGGTTGCCACGGCCTCGTGCTAGCAGCCGCCCTGCAGGGAGGACCTGCCCATCCCAGGCACTTACTGCCACAGGGCGCACAGTGGATGGGTCGGGGGCGCAGGTGAGACGCAGGTAGTGCTTGGTGATGTCAGGGCAGGTGCCCACGATCTGAAGTTCCTGCCAGTCTGGGTCAGCACCACTGCTCTCCAGGCTGCCCATCTGCAGCACCAGGGGCTCGAGGCGCAGGCGGCGGGAATGTCCGTGCTGGAAGCGGGCCGCCCGCTTCTGCTTCTTCAGCTCACGCTCAGGGTCCTCGCACTCTAGTGCGGCCATCTTTTTGCGGCTGCGCTTGGTGGGACCGAGATCGTGCCTGAAAAAGGAGGTCAGGGGTGAACAAGGCAGATGTCACAGCCTGCCCCTCCCACTGCACCCCAAGAACCCCGATCTCAGCCCCACCCCCCTGGCCACCCGCCCAGAGTCTCACCTCTTCCCACGCTGTGCCCTGCCTCGGCCCCGGTCCATGTGGGCCCCCCGACCTCCTCGGCCCTTCGCTGGGGGGTTCCTGCGACCCACAGGGTGACACTCATTCCCTGAGTAAGAACTGTCTGAATCCGAGTGGGAGTCACTGCACAGAAGCAGCAGGGAGGTAAGGCCTGAAGCGGCCCCTCCCCCCACGCCCCTCCCCCCACCCCCAAGCCCCCAGTCCCCGTACCTGCGGCGGAAGTGGCGAGTGGGGGACCGGGAGGAGGAACGGGAGCGGGAGTCCGTGCTGGAGGAAGAGCTGTTGTCCTTCATGAAGACATTGCGGTTGCCAAACTTGGCGAAGCTGCTGCCCCGGGCTCGGCCAGCACCCCCAGCCCCTGGTGTCCCTCGCTGGGACTGGGCACCCCCGCCCCTTGTCGCTGAGCCTGCCCCCCTGGGAGGATGAAGGCTGCTAGGGGCCTCCCACCGCTTCTTCTTGGGGCTCTCAGCCACAGGCTCCCGAGTCAGCCTGAGGATATAGCAGGGCAGGGCATCACCAACCCAGCGCCCCCACCATCCCCAACATCTGCCAGCCGCCCCAGGAACACACAGCCTCAGGCAGGAAAGGAACTTACCCAGGCGACTCAGCTAATACACTGCAAAAATGGGAGGCAAACCCAACGTTTTCTCTGTCTAGAGAGTGCTCTTCGCAGCTGAATACTGTGCACTCGCCAGCCTTCACGGCCTGCACCCCACCCCAGGACTGCACCCCCAGGCAGCGCCTGGACCTCTGCTCTACCCTCCTGGCCTTCCCCCCCCCGGGAGCTAACCTTCCCGCTCATTCTCGGGGCTTCAGGTACCTAAGTCTGTAGGTCTCCACTTCAGCACCCAGAATCGCCCTCCTCCCCATCCCCAGCCTGGACTAACCCTGGCAGGGGTTCCCGGCTCCAGTCAATGGTGTAGGCCGAACCGTCCTGCAGCCGGGCCTGCAGCAGCTCCTTGAGCAGCTTCTCCGTCCGGTCCTTGTCCTCCTCCGATTCGCAGGCAGTGAAGCAGCGCTCCACATACTCCTTCATGTCCTGTGGCCAATCGTCGGGCTTCCCGGACAGGCTCCCCCTAGGGAGGGCAGATGTGGGACTCAGCCGGCAGAAAAGCCCGTCATCGCTACTGCTCACAGAGCAGACACGCGCCGGACACAACTCGAGCGTCTTCTTTTTCCCCCTCATTTCGTGTCCACGGCAACCCTGAGGGAGGGACCCCTCCCCATTCTGGAGGAGCAGACTGAGGCTCGGGGTGCAGGCTGACTGCACAGGCAAGGGAGCTGGGACAAGAGCAAGGGGGCGGCCATCACCTGTGGTTCTGGGCTTTCTCGGGGTTGGGCTGGGGGCCGAAGCTGCTGTGCTGGCCCTCTGAGGGGGAGCTGAAGCTCTGGCTGGTGACAGCAAAGGGCCGTTTCTGGATGTTGAACTTGAGACCACCAGTCCCAGGGGCTGCTGTGAGAGCCGCAAAAGCTGGGGTTAGACCTTACCCTGGCCCACCTCAGGCTGCCCTATCCCCAGGAATGGGAGACGCCAAACTCCAGCAAAGGGCTCCGGGGCAGGTGCACCCTAAGCCTAGGGATGACCACGATATCCAGAAGCGCCCCACGCTTGGCTCTGTAAGGTCCAGCCCCCACGCCCTCTCTTCTTCCCAAGTCTACCGCCAACTTACGTTTCATCCGATTCCACAGCTGTTGGCCCTTCTTGGGCTTGGCAGGCTCGGAGTAGGTGTGTGGCCCATAGGCCTGGCCCGAGGCAGGCCCTGCTTGGCTGTGCTGTGTGGCTGGGGCTGTTCCAGGCTGGGGGCCGCTGTTCAGAGTATGAGCCCCATGCGGGGCATTGGAGGGCTGAGGGGGCTGGGCTGCCGGCAGCTGCTGAGGGGGGGCCTGGTAGGACATGCTTTCTTCCATGCCAGGGACTGGAGGCTGGTGGAGGAAGCAGGTGCTGAGGACAGGAGTAGAGCTCCCTGTGCTGGCTCTCACACTGTCCTCCCGATCACGGCATCACTTAGCTCCCAACCCTGCACCGAGACCCTCCCACATCTCATTGCCCTGGGCGCTCAGAGCGACTCCCTGAGGAATGGAGAGTTACTGCCCACACTCCTCACAGCTGAGAGGACTCCGGCTCAGACCCTGAGCTGCTCTCCCATGGCCCCCAGCTGCCGGGCGGCAGCAGTGGGCATTAAACCCTGCCGTCCACCTCCTAGGGAGTGCCGCCCCGACAGTGCACCCACCCGGGGTTACTGTCTGAGCACATCGTGCGTGCCAATCAAGACCCACACGTGATTACACACGTTCTCAGGGGCCCTATGAAGTGATGATCCTTCCCACTTGACAGGACTGGCTGAGGTGCAGAGAGATCACGTGACTTGTAATGACACCACTTGATGGGAAGCTGGGATCCCAGCCCAGATCTATCCACCTTCCCTGCACCAGCTCCACACTCCTCCACACAGCACGCTAAGTGCAAGGCCAGACTGCGTATGTGATGGTGCATGTATGTGTGCACGTGCTGGGGGAAAACTCAGAAGACAGGCTGCCATGCTGCAAACCGTTCCCACTGTCACCCCAACACCGAGCCCCCAGGCCTTGCCCAAGTCCTAAACCCATCCTGGTTTCAAATACCATGCTTTGCCCTCCTTGTTATCAGATCAAGAGTTGCTCAGCAGGAGAGAAACCAGGGAGTGGGCAGCTTAAAAAATGCAGGCATCCCCACTGCCCGCCCACTCACAAACACTACATTCCCCTTCTTGAACGTGCCACGGAGCTGGGTGGGGGCGTTACCTGGTTCAGAGCCCCCTGGTGCTGGGGTGCCGATGGCTGCTGGGGTGTGGCGGAGCCGTACGAGCTGGCCATGCCATACTGGGAGGGAGAACCGTAGCTCTGGTACATGCTCTGCCAAAGGCACAGAAACGAGGGTCGGTGGAGGCCCAATCCCCTCCCCCTTCTCCTGCCTGCTCAGGAGCCATACATAACCTGTGATGCTCCACTTTTCCCTCACCCCTTTCTATTACTCTCCACTGTGTAAACGCGCCAAATTCTGTTGCGTTAAAAACAACTAAAATACGATGGAAACCTCTTTCGATTCCATTCTCTATTTAACAAATAGTTATACTGAGCACCAACTTTCCTAAACACCACAACAGAACCAAAAATAAAACATGAAAATCCACGCGCTACTGAAGTCTACACTCAAAATGTGCACAGCTGCGGACAGATACAGAGCGGGTCAGGCAGTAAGCTCCGTGAAAGCAAGCCGGGGTGCAGCAGAATACTGCTCTAACTAATCCCGTCGGTCAGAGAAAAGGACTCCCTGAGGCATGACCTGGGAACCCTCTGCAAGGTGGGGGCGCAGAGAGACAGGGGAGTGGGGGAAGGGAGCTACAGCAGAGGGGAACGTCGCAGGGGAGAGGAGTGACCAGCAGCAGAGAAGGCAGGACTTGGACCTGGGAAGGGCTCTCAGCTGGACCACGGGGGCAGTGTGCTAGTGGAAAGTTTCGGAAGCTGCACTGCCGTCTTCAAGCCCTCCCCTGGCCGCTGGAACCCGCCCGCCGGCTCCCACTTCCAGCACCCGGCCTCCCACCAGTCCCTGCAGGGCTGGGCGCTCACCATGGGGTAGTAGTAGCCGTACGGGTAGGCGTAGCTGTACTGCTGGTACCACTGGTAATACTGCTGCTGCTGCAGGGCCGAGGCCTCCGCCTGAGCCACGTACTGCGGGGGGAGAGACACGAGTGCCATGAGCACGGCGCCGTGGCCCCCGCTGAGCCACGTACTGCAGACACGTGTGCCGTGAGCATGGCGCCGTGGCCCCCGCTGAGCCACGTACCGCAGAGACACGTGTGCCGTGAGCACGGCGCCATGGCCCCCGCTGAGCCACGTACCAGAGACACGTGTGCCGTGAGCACGGCGCCGTGGCCCCCGCTGAGCCACGTACCGCAGACACGTGTGCCGTGAGCACGGTGCCGTGGCCCCCGCTGAGCCACATACTGCAGAGACACGTGAGCCGTCAGCACGGTGCCGTGGCCCCCGCTGAGCCACGTACTGCAGAGAGACACGTGAGCCGTCAGCATGGTGCCATGGCCCCCGCTGAGCCACATACCGCAGAGACATGTGAGCCGTCAGCACGGTGCCGTGGCCCCCGCTGAGCCACATACTGCAGAGACACGTGTGCCGTCAGCACCGGTAGCAGGAGCCCACATACCCTGTGGCCCCCAAATGTGTCTAATTACTGGTGGCTAACTGCTGAGGACACCACTGGGTCCACCTCTCTCCAAGAGTCACAGCCTCTACCCGTGGACTCGGGGCACCTCAGGGACCCAGGGCACATCCCCTCTTCAGGCTGGATTCCCAGGGACAGGACCATGTGGTGCCCCCCCTCTGAGGCTCCTAGAAGATATTCAGGGCACCCTGTCCTTGTGATACCAGAGAATACCAAGCGTCTCCCTCCCCAGCAACCCCCACTCAGGGCACCCAGGCCCTGGGTGCCTTCTCACTTGGGCACTGGCAACAGGCCCATTGCTGCTGGCCTTGGCAGAGCTGCCGGCGGCTCCTGCTTTGCTGATGCTGGCCAGAGCCTGGCGGGCCTTCTCCCACTCTGGGTTCTCATGCATAGGAGCCTCCATGCCGTTCTCTCTGCCTGCCCCGGCCACCATGCTGTACTGAGAAGACCTGCAAAGAAGGGACATCGAGTCAGTCTTTTCTCCCCCTGTACACAGTGGGCAAAATGCAGACAGGCACATACCAGGACTTGAATCCTAAACTCCCTCTTACTACCTACTGGAGTCTAAATTTTTAAGTCTAGGATATATTTTGATCTATAATATGCTGACAATGGCTTTCTGTCTCACGCCTTCCCGTGAGGAAAAATCCAACTAGAGATAGAGACCTAAGGCACTTTTCCAAGTACCTGATAAACAGCAGTTGCTAAATACCAAATAAAAATACCAGGATCCAAAGAAGTTAACATAGCCCCTGGTACCTACTAGGTCTAAATGGTTATTTGTCAATTCTGACACCCCCCCCCACACCAGCCAGCAGGTTATCATCACTCTGTTTTGGAAAAAAACAAGATATTAACAAATTGATAAATGAGAGTATAAAGTGTTGGAGGCTGTGCCTTAATCACAGTTCATGGAATGAATCATCCCAATTTTGAGAAATAAGCACTGTACCGTGAAAACAAGATGCTCAGAGAGATGAAGAAAAACCTGACTGTCCACATTACAACCAAATGCTTCCCTCTATCCTCGTGGCCAGAGGAGGAGCTCATCCGCACTCCACCCACAAGGAGCGCTAGGGGACCTCCCGTCCCAGAGGACAACAGTGGGTCCTGCTTCCTCTTGCCCTCCCCTCCGGCCTCTGTCCCTCTAGCCACACTAACCAATCTGTGCTACGTTGATCACCCACGTTGGCCGCCATCTGGACCTTGGGGCATAAGGGGTGGACCTCAGGAGCCAGACTGCTTTCTCACTGTCTATGAGAAAAAGAAGGAGTTAGGGAGACTCAAGGAGGAGCAAGAAAAAGTCACAAAGTGGGGAAGAGAAGGAGATGAGCTCATGAGAAGCCAGGCAGAAAAGGAGTGTCCGTGAAAGAGGACTCACTGGTGGAATAAAAGAAAAGGGCTTCTGTGTGAGGGGAAGGCCTTCTCCTCCCTGCAGTGCTCTGGGTGGAACAGGAAGGATCTGAAAACGGGGAAGGCTGAAGGAATCTCCCAAAGGGGAAGAGAAGGACCTGAAACCCCTAAGAGAAGAGGGAAGGCCCGAGGGAGACCCCGGCACAGAGGGCGGGAGGGGGTGGAGGGACTTCAAGCAAGGGCTACAAAGCATTCCAGAAGGAAAAACAGCTGAGAGGAAGCAGAGCAAAGTTTGTAAAGAGAGAACCTAGAGAGAACTCCAGAGGAAAACAACTCCAGAAGTCACTCCGGGAAACGAGGAGAAGCCCCGAGGGCGCACGGGGAGCCCGGAAGGGAAGACGCGCGCTCTCGGGAAGCTCTCAGGAGACTGCTGTTAGAAACAAGCCCCGCGGGCTGGGGGCTCCGGAGACGGAGCGCTGGAGATGCCTCACCCCGTCCAAACCACCTGCCGGAAACTCCGAGTGGGGCGGGGGGCCTGCCAGAAAGCGAGGGCTGCCTTGGGGCCTACACCTGGGGGGCCGAGAAGCCTGGGTGGGCTCCGAGGCGAGTCCCCGCCGGAGACCCCGACGGTCCTACGGCAAGTGAGGGGACGGACAGGAACGGGAGCCTGGAAGACGCCCCGGACAAGCAAGCTCGGGAAGGGGCGGGGAGAGGCAGGAGGGGACGAGCGGGGGACAGCGCAGGGAGACAGCGGGCGTGCCTCACGGGCACCGGACGCGAGGGGCACCTGGCCGTCCCGGGAGCCCCGAGAGGGCAGTGGCGCCAGGTGGAAGCAGAGCCCGTCCGGACGCCGGCGACCCACTCCGCAGTCACCGCCCGGCCGCGCCGCGCGTGGACACCACGGCTCCAGCGGGGAGAACGCGGCTCCGGAGCCGCGCGTCGCCGGGGCAACGCCATCCTCCCGGTGGAACGGCCCGGTCAATGGGGGCTGAGAAGGGGCGCTCGGGACCCAGGAATTCCGAGAGCGGGGGCGGGGAGCCCGGCCGACGGCGCAGGCGCGAGGGCGCGCAGGCGCAGTGGCCGCCCGTGCCCGCCACACCCAGTCGTCGCTCGCGCGCGGCGTCCGTTGCTGCGACGGCCCACCAGGCCTCGGGACCCGCTGGGCGTAGGGCCGGAAGGAGATGCCGTCCCCGCCCGCCCGCCCGCCGCTCCCCACACCCACCTCAGCCGTCCGCCCCCTGGACTCGTCAGCAGCGGCCCAAGGAGACAGCGACACGGCCGCGGAACTGCTCGCGACCCGGCTGGTTCTTGTCTTTCTTGGGCTTCGACGTTCTGACCGTGGCGTCCTGACGTCACGCGGAGACCTCGCCCCACCTCCCTCGACCCTGCACCGCCAATGGGTGCCGCGGGCTTGACTTGGGCCCGCCCTCCGCTTACGCAAGGACGCGTGGGCTTTTAAGGCAAGCCGGAAGACAGGGTGGGGACGGTGGCCCCGAGGGGACACGCGCGGACTCCGCCGGCCCTGTGCCCGAGCACGCAGCCCTATTTTGGCTCAGTGAGTGGTAGCCATTGTTGTTTCCAGCTACAAGCTGACGTGAGGAGGGTTGTAAGACTATCTCTGTACAGCGATGTGGAAGCCCAGGGCAGAGCATGGTGAAGTCGGAGAAAGGGGGTGAGAGCAGCCTCCAGCCGGGAAGGGGAGCTTCCCTGGTACATAAAATTGCAGAGGCGCCCGTGGCAGAGGACGCGGCGCCTGCAAACACACGGAGGCGGGCGACCGGCAGAGCCTGGGGAGCTGGGGACTACAGGGGGACCATGGCTGGGGCAGATGGCTGCGGTGGAGTGGACGTGTGCGGGGTCCGGGGTTGAGCGGATAGGTGTGCACAGGTGGGCAGGTGGGGGTCCGGGGCCGAG
>NW_025408741.1:0-40212 GCF_002201575.2 Neomonachus schauinslandi | reverse complement strand
CCCCCCGCTTAGCCACCAGAGTGACGTCCCTCAGCGGACCAGACTTTTAAAAGTTACAATTTTGTGCTCCACGGCTCTATCACTTGCCAGAAGCGGCCGCCAGAGGCCCCTCCCCCGCCGTCTATCCTCCCGAATATCGCCTCGGATTCACTTCTCTGCACGTCCTACCTTCCAGAAAGTGGTCGCTTTTCTGATGAGAGAGTTGTTGCTCTTCTTTTCCTCGATCTCCTGTTGAGTTTGTAGGTGTTCAGAATGGTTTGATCCCTATCCAGCTGAATTCCTGAGACCAGACGAAATCCAGGTCTCCTACTCCTCCGCCATCTTGCTCCGCCCCCCTATTTTCTTTCTTTTTTAATCATACCAAGTGCACAGCTTTCAAACCCTGCTCAGTCCTTGAGAGAAATCCTCCACTCTTTCCCCTGATGTTTCACAGGCAGCTGTCACTTCTACACAGAGCTACAGAGAGGGCTTGTCATAGCCCCAAGCAAGCATGGGTGTTTGGCAGCCAAGGTGCAGAGCTGAGTGAACAGGGCAAATTGTCTAACCTTCCTGCCTTGAACAGGGCGGCAACGCACATTGTTTGATCAGACAAAGCTTTCTCCAGCCCTTCCGCCTGGAATCCCTCTGTGTTCAACCAGTCACTCACATTCTCAGTACAATTTCCCCACGAGCCAGAAGCAAATTGGAGCCAAAGGGTCTGAGTGCTTTGTGCACATGGGAGCCTTCACTGCCTGGCAATCCCCAGCTGGCCTGCCACAGTTCATCTACAGCAATAAACGTGCCTGGTCAATGCTCACTTACAAAGCTGCAGCAATCATTTAATCTGGGAATGAGGAAAGGGAGATCCCTGTTCGCTGAAGCAAAGGCTATTTCCACAAATGGTTCAAAGAGGCCCTTCCTCAAGGGACCTCCCAGAGAGCCCAGGGGCACAACCCAAGGGGCAGGGCAAGGGCAGGTGGTGGAACCATATAAGGAACAAGAAGAGATGGATCTTGGAATTTTAAAGTAAAGAAATATTCAACTAATTAGAGAGCTGGACCCCAACCCCATTTTGAACTGATCAGTCTGGGCTACCTTCATATATCATAAAATAAAAAGTTACCCTCACACTTGCTACTTGCAGAAGTTCTCACAGTGTGCTTAGAAATAGCTGTTACAATTTACTGAATAACTACTATGATTCAATAACATATGTGTGGTAGATGTTACCATCTTCCTTTTCCAGATGAAGAAAATAAGTTTCCTTTAATAAGTCACTTTACCTAAGGTTACACATTACTAACTTGTCCTAGGTGAACTTCCCTCACCTTGAGATGAACATTATGTACAAGTAATTTATGAAGGAGGAGCTCCCAAGAGAAACCAGTAGTAGTGTGGGAGAAACAATAGAGGGAAGAGGAAGGAGACAAGCAAGTATGGGATTTAAGACCAAGTCCTGATCCAAGAAGGGAGCACTATAGGCTTGATTTTGTCTCAGAGTCACACCGACCAGAGCAAGGGAGCTGGGCTGACATACCATTGGTTAAGGCCCTCCAAAGGTTGGTTAAGGACATTACCAGCACTTAGCAAAGTGGCAATCCACTGAAAGAAGAGTCATAAGTGCAAGCCATTAGCAGCAGAAGCAAACCAAAACCAGGAAAGGAGCATGGAAATGATAGAAAGGATCCACCCAGGAGGGCCTGGGCAGGGCCCCAACAGGACACTCCATAAATGATTTGCCCTTGACAGCCACTTTCAGGAAAAGGATAGCATTTACTACTGCCATTATTTAACAGATAGGAAAAATGACTCTTGGGTTAAGTAACCAATCCAAGGTCATACAGCTGATATGTGGCTAACTGACTCTGCAACCCCTTCTCTTTTCTCTACACTGGGCTGTTTTCTGGAGCAAAACAGAGGAATGGTGTCATGTGAGGGGTACTTAAAGGCATCCTTGCCACCAAATATTTCCTCCCTTAAGTGTTTATAAGTCCACAATTAGAAGTACATTCTTTTGGGTAAGTACTGCTTCTCCTCAGGGCCTATGTTGAAATGCCATGACTGCAGAGGAGGAAGCCAAGATGGAGAAAGAGTAGGGGACCTCATTTCATCTGGTCCCTTGAATTTAGCTAGATATCTATCAAATCATTCTAAACACCTATGAATTCAAACTGAGATGTAAGAAAAGAATTGCTGGAATTCTACGAATAGAAAAGCAACCACTTTTTGCAAGGTAAGAAGTGTGGAGAAGTGAATCTGAGGGGATCTATTGGAAGATAAATGGCAGGGGGAGGGATCCTTTCAAGCCAGCTACCAGGAAGCAATATAGCAGCAGAGCGCAATATCGGAACTTTTAGAAGTCTGCCCCAGTGACAGATGTCCCTGCCTGGTAGGTGCACAGGTGGTGACGCGGGACAGAATCTTAGGTGGACAGTGTGGTCTCAGGATCCACAGGGTCACAGAAAGATGGGGGGGGATGCCTAAGCCTACAGAGTTCCTAAGCATTGGAGCAGGGAACCTGGCTATGGTCAGTGAGCCTGGGAGTGGGCTCTCAGCTCGGTTTGCCATAAACCATGAACCCCAGCAGGATTGGGCAACCACTCCCATGCAGGGGCCTGCAAAAGGCAGAAAGAGAGGGACCCTCCTCCTTCCCATGGGAGGGGCGGCACAGGTGCACTCACAATCAATGAGGTGACTGCTCTCCCTGCAGGAGACCTGCAAGTGGCAGGTCTGAGGTGACCCTCCTCCTTCCCCTGGGAGGACTGGCATAGGTGTGCACTGCAGGAGTCTGCAGAGTTTGGTGCACACAAAAGTGAAGACTGCTCTTCCCTAGGGGCTTACTGAAGAGAGAGGGCCACGATCTTTCACCTCCAGAGCTGGAGAATGGGTCACCACCATTTTTATTTTCATCCTCTAAAGTGGCGTGGAAAGGCTTCAGGGAACAAAAGCCACATATAACAATGCAAAGCAGTTTACACTGAGCCTGGCCTCCTGGAAAGGGGCAGTGCAAATTCACCCAGGCAAACACACCTGAGAATCAGTGCAGCAGGCCCCTCCCCCAGAAGATCTGCTGGAATAGCAGGCAAATATCAAGTTTACGGAGCACACAGAACTGCAACTCCAGTGCCAGGGGAAAATAGTATATAGAATTTGAGAGTTTTTCTTATGATTTTTTATCATGAGTTTAAAATTTTCATTTTCTTTTTTTTTTCTTTTCAACTAGTTTCTTATTTATCAACTCTTTAAGTCTTTTTTTAACTTTTATTTTTACATTTATATTTTATAGACATATTCTTCATTTTTGGCTTCCTTTCACTGTATTCAATTTTATTTTTGTATATATATAAGTTCTGCTTTCTTCACAATTTTGGGATTTAGTGTCTTCTAACAAACAGATCAAAATACACCTAGGACCAAGTGGATCACCCTGTTTTGTCCACCTAGGAGATTATATTCTCTTTTTTTCCCTTTTTTTTTTTTCTGTTTCTTTTCTTTTTTAGTTTCTGACCTCTTTGAATCTGTCTACTGTGTATTTCACTTGGGTCGTGGTTGATATTTTTTATTTTGGTCTCTCTTTCATTCATTCTTCTCTGGGCAAAATGACTAGAAGGAGGAATTCATAACAAAAGAAAGAACCAGAGGTAATACTTTCTGCCACAGATCTAATCAACATGTATACACATAAAATGTCACAGTGGGAATTCAGGATAACGATTATAAAGTTACTAGCTGGGCTTGAGAAAAGCATAAAGGACACTAGAGAATCTCTTACTACAGATATAAAATCTAATCAGGCCAAAATTCAAAATACTTTAACTGAGATGCAGTCTAAAATGGATGCTCTAACAGCTAGGTTAAATGAGGCAGAAGGGAGAGTCAGTGACATAGAAGACAAGATGATGGAAAGGAAGGGAGCTGAGGAAAAGAGAGAAAAACAACTAATGGACCGTGAAGGGAGGTTTTGAGAAAACATCAATGCCATTAGGTGAAACAATATTAGAATTATTGGGGTCCCAGAGGAAGAAGAGAGAGAGGGAAGGTATATTTGAACAAATCATAGCTGAGAACTTGCCTAATCTGGGGAAGGAAATAGGCATTCAAGTCCAGGAGGTAGAGAGAACCCCCCCTCAAAAAAAAATAAAAATAGATCAACACCCCGACATATGAGTGAAGCTTGCAAATTTCAGAGATAAAGAGAAAATCCAGAAAGAAGCTTGAGACAAGAACTCCTTAACCTACAGGGATAGGAACATTAGACTGGCAGAAGACCTATCCACTGAGACTTGGCAGGCCAGAAAGGGCTGGCATGATATATTCATGGTACTAAATGAGAAGAACATGCAGCAAGAATTCTTTATGCAGCAAGGCTAACATTCAGAATGGAAGGAGAGATAAAGAGCTTCTGGGACAAACAGAAACTAAGAGAATTTGTGATCACTAAACCAGCCCTGCAAGAAATATTAAAGGGTATCCTGTAAGAACAAGAGAGCCCCAAAATAACACAGACCAGAAAGAAACAGAGATAATCTACAGAACAGGGACTTTACAGGTAATACAATGGCACGAAATTCATATCTTTCAATAGTTACTCTGAATGTAAATGGGTTAAATGCTCCAGTCAAAAGACATAGGGTATCAGATTGGATAAAAAAGCAAGGCCCATCCATATGCTGTCTACAAGAGACTCATTTTAGACCTAAAGACACCTCCAGATTGAAAGTGAGGGAGTGAAGATCCATTTATCATGCTAATGGACATCAAAAGAAAGCTGGGGTGGCAATCCTCTTATCAGACAAATTAGATTTTATTTTTTTTAAGATTTTATTTATTTATTTGACAGAGAGATAGAGAGAGAGCACAAGTAGGCAGAGCAGCAGGCAGAGGGAGAGGGAGAAGCAGGACCCTGGGATCATGACCTGAGCCGAAGGCAGCCACTTAACTGACTGAACCACCCAGATGCCCCACAAATTAAATTTTAAACCAAAGACTATAGTAAGGGATGAAGAGGGATACTATATCATACTTGAAGGGTCTAGCCAACAAGAAGATCTAACAATTATAAATATTTATGCTCCTAACTTGGGAGCAGCCAATTATATCACCAATTAATAACCAAATTAAAGAAACACATTGATAATAATACAATAATCATAGAGGACTTCAACACCCCACTCACAGTAATGGACAGATCATCTAAGCAGAAGATCAATAAGGAAACAAGGGCTTTGAATGACACACTAGACCAGATGGACTTCATAGATATATACAGAGCATTCCATCCTAAAGCAACAAAATAAACATTCTTCTCGAGTGTACATGGAACATTCTCCAGAATAGATCACATACAGGGTCACAAATCAGGTCTCCACTGGTACCAAAAGACTGGGATTATTCCCTGCATATTTTCAGACCACAGTGCATTGAAACTTGAACTCAATCACAAGAGGAAATTTGGAAGGAACTCAAACACTTGGAGGGTAAAGAGCATCCTACTAAAGAATGAATGGGTAAATCAGGAAAAATGAAAATGAAAACACAACTGTTCAAAACCTCTGGGATACAATAAAGGTGATCACAAGAGGGAAGTACATTGCAATACAACCCTTTCTCAAAAATATAGAAAAGTCTCAAATACACAAGCTAACCTTACACCTAAAGGAGCTGGAGAAACAACAGCAAATAAAGCCTAAACCAAGCAGAAGAGAAATAATAATGATTAGAGCAGAAATCAATGAAATAGAAACCAAAAGAACAGTAGAATAAATCAATGAAATTAGAAGCTGGTTCTGTGAAAGAATTAATAAGATCATTAAACTCCTAGTGAGACTTAACAAAAAGAAAAGAGAAAGGACCCAAATTAATAAAATCATTAATGAAAGAGGAGAGATCACAACCAACACCAAGGAAATACAATCTTAAGAACACATTATGAGCAATTATATGCCAACAAATTAGGAAATCTGGAAGAAATGGATGCATTCCTGGAAACTTATAAACTACCAAAACTGAAATGGGAAGAAAGAGAAAACCTGAACAAACCCATAACCACTAAGGAAATTGAAGCAGTAATCAAAAATCTCCCAACAAACAAGAATCCAGGGCCAGATGGCTTCCCAGGGGAATTCTACCAAACATTCAAACTCAACACCCAAAAAACAAATAATCCAGTCAAGAAATGGGCAGAAAACATGAACAGACATTTCTCCAAAGAAGACATACAAACGGCCAACAGACACATGAAAAAAAGCTCCACGTCCTTTGGTATCAGGGAAATACAAATCAAAACCAAAATGTGATACCACCTGACACCAGTTAGAATGGCTAAAATTAACAAGACAGAAAACAACAAATATTGGCATGGATGCGGAGAAAAGGTGGGAAGAATGAAAGGATGGCAGGAGAGAGAAGAGGGAGGGAGCAGGAGCAGAATTACTGCAATGCCCTGGATCTAGCCACTGCTGATGAGGCACTGACCACCTTAGACTACCTAGTTATGTGAAACACTGCATTCTCTTCCTGTCACTTCCAACCAAAAGAGTTTTTACAAGTGCTATGCTATATAACTTTCAGATATGTCTATATATTTATCTGTGGATATAATATCAATATAGAAATAGATTCCAGTCAGTATAAAGAAATGTTTTAAAAGAACCACTTCTTTGAGCTACGTGGTGAATAACAGAATGAGAAATCATACTGACATGATGCAATAGTAAATGGCCTCCAAAGATGGGATTCCAACTTCAGCTCCATACACAGAGAACTTGGTACAAGAGTCAGCTCAATTGCTTACCAGCACGGCCACACTGAACAAAAATTTTAACATCTCTGAGGGTCCATCTCCTCATCTGCAAAATAGAACATGTGCTTGCCTCTCTCACACACTAGTTGTGAGAATTATTTGGGAAAAGATGTGAAGGTTCTACATGACCTAAAGAATACTGTATAGATACAAGGGATTCATCACTCCAGCTACAGACCATGCTGGACTACTCACCCTTTGCTAAAGTGTGGATGTGTGTCTATACAGATGAGAGCTGTATGGGTGTAAATACAGAATAAAGTAGCATTTCAATGATTACTCCCTCTTGTCACTCTAGCTTTAATAGGGTAAGTACTTTGAGGTGTTTATTGGTCTACAGTGGATTCCTGGGAGATTTCCCCACCAAGCATCATAGCAGAAACACAATAATGGACTATGACAGACTCAGAGTTAAATCTGTCTGGACTGTTCAATACAAAACACAGTTCTATATATACTATTTCATCCTTGAATGCAAATGCTCCTGACAGCATGTTTAGTGGCTTTTTAAGGTTCTGCAAAATGCATGAGGTTTGTTAGACTCTGCTTCTTTGAAATCCCAGGTTACTGAAATCTGTAACCTGGGTATCATCCTCTCTCCCTCGACCCCTTATCTCATCAAACTGTCAGCCTTGCCAATCCCACCTCATCCCTCCTATCCCATTAGCACTGCCAATTCCTGAATTCAGTCCTTCATCATTTCATGGACCCAACACAAGAATGATCTGTTTCTAAAACAAGTATCTGACCATGATATTCCCCAGCTAAAAACTCTTGCACGTATTGCATGGAACACTGGGTATTATATGCAAACAATGAATCATGGAACACTACATCAAAAACTAATGATGTACTGTATGTGACTAACATAACATAATAAAAAAAAAAAACCTCTTGAATAACTCCCTACTATTAACCAAATCAAGGATTAATCTTTTAGTATATTAACAAAACTCTTCATGAGTCTGCACTCACCTTTCTCTCTCGTCTTTTTCCTTCTTCTACCCCACATGCACCTTATGTTCTAGCCATGTCAAAATATTACTTCAAACTTCCCAAACTTTGCTCTCTCATATCTCTACGACCTTGCACTTGATGTTTTTTTTTTCTTCTTCAAATTTTAATTTAAATTCTAGTTAGTTAACATATAGTGTAATACTGGTTTCAGGAGTAGAATTTAGGTTTCATCACTTACATATAACACCCAGTGCTCATCACAAGTGCCCTCCCTAATGCCCATCACCTATCTAGCCCATTCCCCACGCACCTCCCTCCATCAACCCTCAGTTTGTTCTCCATAATTAAGAGTCCCTTATGGTGGGGCACCAGGGTGGCTCAGTCAGTTAAGCATCTGCCTTCAGCTCAGGTCATGACCCTAGGGTCCTAGGATTGAGCCCCGCATCAGGCCTCCTGCTCAGTGGGAGCCTGCTTCTCCCTCTCCTCCCTGATCATGCTCTCTCTTGCTGTCTCTGTCTCTCTCTTTCTCAAATAAATACATAAAATATATATATTTTTAATTTTAAAGAGTCTCTTATGGTTTGCCTCCTTCTTTTTCTCCCGTTCCCCTATGTTCATCTGTTTTGTTTCTTAAATTACATATATGGGTGAAATCATATGGTATTTGTCTTTCTCTGACTTATTTCACTTAGCATAATACACTCTATCTCCAACCACATTGTTGCAAATGGCAAGATTTCATTCTTTTTGATGGCTGAGTAATATTCCATTGTATATATATACCATTTATTCTTTAGCCATTCATCAGTCGATGGATATTTGGGCTTTTTCTGTAATTTGGCCATTGTCAATAATGCTGCTATAAACATCAGGGTGCATGTGCCCCTTTGAATCAGTATTTTTGTATCCTTTGGGTAAAACCTAGTAGTGTAATTGCTGGGTCATAAGGTACTTCTATTTTTAACTTTTTTAGAAACTTCCATACTATTTTCCAGAGTGGCTGCCCCAGTTTGCATTCCTACCAGTGTACTTGATGTTTCTTGTGTCTGGAACTCTTCACACCCTTCTCAACTATACCTTCTTTATCTGGAAAATTACAGACTATTCAAAGAGAATGAAGTCAAGGCATCAGCCTCCTTGTGAAGCTTTTCCTGGAAACATCATTTCTCCACTCCAGCCTTTTGGAGCTCAACTTTCCACTTATAATCACCATAGCTAACATATGTAGAATCCTTTCAGTGCTCCAGCCAGAATACTAAATGCCTCCCATAGGCTAATCTCATTTTACCTTCTCAATAACACTATGAAGTATATATCATTTTTTTAATTTAATTTAATTTTATTATGTTATGTTAGTCACCATACAATATCATTTTTATTCCCATTCTGCAGATGGGAAAATAAAATTTGGGAATATTATTTAACTTCCTGAAATCATAGAGGTAATTAGTAATAAAAATAAAATTGGAATCCAGGCAATCAGACTCCAGAACTCATGTGCATAACACCCAATATACCACACTGCACTATTGATACATTTCTATTATAGCATTTAGCACATTTATTACCACTTTAATTAATTATTAGCATGTCATACTTAGAAAGAGCCTTGAACTGACTGAATCCTTGAGATCAAGATGTGTCTTCATTTAGCCAACTGCTCAACTGGTGAGGGGAAAACCTGAAAGTGACAAATACAATGCCATGTGGTAAGGATGTTGTGATTTGAGGGCAAGAACAAGATGCTATGGGGATACCAAAAACTAAGGTCTGAATAGTAGGGTTAAAATAGAAATTCTGATTGCATCTCTTCCCCAAAATCTGTTCTCCCTGAGTCTTCCCCATCTTTATGAACAGCACTTGTTATTATCAAATACTGTTCTTGTTTATGGTCCATTTCCTCCCAGGAGATATAAGCACAATGACAGTAGGGACCTTGGTTGTTGCTTCATTACTCTATACTCAGCATCTAGAACAATAGCTGGCATGCAATAAGAATATAAATATCTTCATCTCCTAGCTCCTGACAACCTCCAAGTGGCAGAGAATTTTTGTCATACTGCTAGTTTTCCAACTGATTCAACTCTCGCTATGACCCGAGCAATTTGCTGGTTTGATCAATTGTATCTACAGTCATCAGGAGCTCAGTATTTCCCTTTTCTCCCACTAGTTAATGTAATTCACATTAAGAAAAGGCTCATCTTTGGGGCGCCTGGGTGGCTCAGATGGTTAAGCGTCTGCCTTCGGCTCAGGTCATGATCCCAGGGTCCTGGGATCGAGTCCCGCATCAGGCTCCCTGCTCAGCGGGGAGCCTGCTTCTCCCTCTGCCTCTGCCTCTCTCTCTCTCTCTCTCTCTCTCTCTGACTCTCATGAATAAATAAATAAAACCTTTTTAAAAAGAAAAGGCTCATCTTTGATTCCATTCATTTTAACAATGGAAGAAGAATCTACCCTTGAATTCCAGAAACCCTTATTCAATTTAGAGAGACAGACATACCTAGATAACCCTTATGGAAGGCAGACTGGAAGTCTGACAGAGATATAAACAACCATCATATAGGGTATGAGAGCAAATATTAATTGCAACTTGTGAGGAAGTGGGAGTCTAAAGGAAAGTAGCATTGAGCTAGATGTAGGGTGGTGGTGAGGACAAGGAGGATGGCATTGCAAACAGAGTTATAAATTAAACAAAGCCACATTTATGAAGGAACATCAGGAGCTTTCAAGAACAGGTAGTAGTGGTCTATGCCTGGAGCTCAGGGTACACAAGTGGGGAGAAGCTTAGGACAGTGCATGGATTACAGGGTGAGCATATATTCTGAACAAAGTCAGGACACATAGGAACTGATAAAGCATAACAGTCATGAGCATGAATTTTGCCATCAGAATATCTGGGTTTCAGTTCTCACTCTATCATTTCCTACTCCTGTGACCTTGTTATGTAAATTAATATGTTACATCCAAAATTGAAATGGTAATAATACCTGCCTCTGAGGGCCCTTACAGGAATTAAATGAGATAATAAGTTAAGGCTTCTGCAACATGTAAATTCTTTTAAAAAGTTAGATATTTTTAATATTATCATTGTCTAGAAACATTTTTGCTGGTTTTAAATTTGTTTCATATACTTAAAAGAGTATGAGGATTAAATTCTTTCTGTGGTCTATTTAATAAGCCATCTTTATCAAAAGTATAAAATAAAATTGAATCCATATTCTTGTAGAAAATACTGTATTTAGTGTACAAGGGAGGAGAGGGAAGTACATTGAAAGTAATGGTGAAAATCTAAAAAAAACCACTGGTTTCTGAGCAGTTATGTTGCCTTTAATTGTATGCCAAACTCAGATAATTCCTAGTTCTTAGTTGCCCCATATCCCCAAATCAAGAACCAAGCCAAATCAACTCAAATCACAGACGCTTTCCTATAATATAGAGAAACCACCCTTTCCACTTATAACAGCTGGGGAAAGAAGAAGCCAGAACTTCAGAGAAGTTTACTTAAGCCCATAGCAAAAAGAAAAGCTTGCTTCTTCTAGTATAGGAAGAGAGTGGGGATTTGTATTTAAAAGGAAGGGGAAGCAGGCAGATGGCATGTCCAAAAGCCAACATCTTGGGGGCAGAAAATATGGGTTGTGCTCTGTTCTCCATTTGGAACTTAAAGACAGCAGTGAGAGGCCACACACAAGATAGTCCCTTAGCAACATGGGGTTAAAAAGTCACACAATTAGTTTAGGTGGAAGAGAGCCTGAATTAGCATTTCCAAAGTTCTCTCAACTTTAATGTCGTGAGGAATCCAGAAGTTTCCCCCTTGGACCATAGAGTATGTGGTTGGAGCAAAGCAACTCTGTAGATGAGGGCTACAGAAAGGGCTGTCCAACAGACTTAACCAGGAGCATCCTCAGTACCAGTGAAAAGGGGTGGAGTTAGCAAGGTGGCAGAAGAACCACCAGACCCTGCTGGAGGCCAGAGAATAGATCACAAGTTTGCGAATCATAAATTTTGTCCTCTATGCCAATGGCCAGGCAAAAAAAAAAAACAAAATGTTGCCATGGAGATGAGGAGAGCCAGAGAGCAGTATAGGGGCCTGCATGTGGGGATGCTGCTGCAATGGCAGGATCAGCCCGTCTCACACTTCAAGAACATCTTGGTGAAAAGCAGGAAAGAAGCTGGATTTAAAAGAGGGACATTATCCAAAGAGACTGAATCATCCAAAAGCCATGGTTTAAACTGGAAAGGACTGAGAGAGATATCAGTAATTAGAAATTTTGAGTCCTCCTCCCCCACCACTCATCCTTCTTTCCAGCTTCCCAACAACATGGGGCTTTTGAGGGGCATTAAATCAGTTATAAAAAATAAAATCATATATTTTCTGAGTAGTAGTAAGAATACAATCATGAGGGCGCCTGGGTGGCTCAGTCGTTAAGCGTCTGCCTTCGGCTCAGGTCATGATCCCAGGGTCCTGGGATCGAGCCCACATCGGGCTCCCTGCTCGGCAGGAAGCCTGCTTCTCACTCTCCCACTCCCCCTGCTTGTGTTCCTGCTCTCGCTATCTCTCTCTCTGTCAAATAAATAAATAAAATCTTTATAAAAAAAAAAAAAGAATACAATCATGACCCCAGAACACATGCAATATCTCATCTATTCTTTATAACAGGTTTGTGAGATAGACACTATTACCCCTATTTTACAGATGAGTAAAGTGAAGCTTAATGAGGTTAAGTAAGTTGCCAAAAGTCCATAGCCTGGACTCTGTCCTATATGTGACTGATGCCAAAGTCACCTTCTTAACCACTATACCAAACCAAAGGTCAAAGTCCAATTGAGAAAGATATTGAATATCAGTCTATGGACTCCAGGTTTCACTTTATACAAATGGAAAGAAAGAAAAAGTTTTGCAACTAGAAGGGAGATTATTATAGTTGAAGTTTAGAAGAATCACTCTCGTGGCAATGAATGAAGAGATTGAGCAGGTAGAGACTGATGTATGAAGTCCATCGAAAAGGTTTACAAAAAGTAGAGTGAGAATTAAAATTCAGGCCTATTTGATGTAAAAGTCCTTGAATTTTTCTCTGGGCCAATCTTCCTCACCAAAATGACCTCCAAATTTGGTGACAGAAGGAATGCAAGTATAGTGGTACCATATATTGAGTGATGGGAGGCATGTCAGTATAGAAAGAAAATATTAAAATTGTTTTTTTTGATATGTGTCTTCTATAATATCAATCTCCTTGAAAATAAATAGGATTCCGTAAATTCCAAGCAACCATTTCCAAACCTCGTGATACTTGAAAAGAGCATCGTCATTATTATAATACATGTCTTTTCTCAGCATAACTCTGTTGGTATTACCTCAATTACTTTTTAAACTTTAAAACATGAAAGTCGGGGCGCCTGGGTGGCTCAGTCGTTAAGCGTCTACCTTCCACTCAGGTCATGATCCCAGGGTGCTGGGATCGAGCCCCACGTCAGGCTCCTTGCTCCACAGGAAGTCAGCTTCTCCCTCTCCCACTTCCCCTACTTGTGTTCCCTCTCTCACTGTGTCTCTGTCTGTCAAAAAATAAATAAAATCTTTAAAAAAATAAATAAAACATGAAAGTCCTATTTAACACAGTTCATGAATTTAAATGAAATTTGAAATTTGAAAATATCTTTAACAGATAGATGACCTGATTTCATATAAGTCCTAGGAAATGAGCCTTTGTAGTTATTTATGAAGTCAAGATATATACAACGAGAAGTATAAACAGCAAAGCAAGGGATTTTGATAAATTAATCATTTGGTTCAATTCAATCCAATTAAAAAACCTGTTATTGAATATCTACTTTATGTAGGGCACTCCACTAGGTAATAGGATTATAAGAAGGCTTGCGGTAGAGTTTCTGTCCCCTAGGACTCAGAAATCTATCTTGCTGCAAAAAGAACATGGTTTTTACAGCCACATTGACCTGGCTTTGAAACTTGGCCTTGCAGTGGTGCATGTCAGGGGCAAATCACTCAAACTCTCCAAGCCTCCACTTATTCTCCTTTAAAACAAAGTAATACACTATACTTAACTCTCACAGTTGCTATGAGAATTAGTAACAAGTGGGTAAATCCCAATAAATGTTAGCTATTAGCCTTAGTAGATAAGACTAGTTTACAAGCAACTATAACAAATGATCCTGTAATAGAAAAGTTATATGATAGAGAAACAGAGTCATAACACTTTTATTCTTTCTGAGAGGTTTTTTTTTAAGGAGGTATTTTTAAGAGAATAAGTAAGTAGAAATTAAAAAGTTTTCTTCACTGATCCAATAAATATTGTTAGAAAGCAGACAGCCCAACTAAAAAAGGAAACTAGATATCAAGCCACCACATTCTCATATGTTGCATTTCATCCTAACCACAACCCCATAAGGATGTATTATAAGGAAATAGACTCAAAGAAATTAAATGATCTCCAAGATCACACAGCACACAAGTAGCAGAACTAGACTCCTAGCCCCCAGGTACCCTGTGCCTTATACCCCTTGTGCCACCTCTCAGCCTACCTGGGGATGCCTACACAAAGGCTCTTGTAGAAGGTGTTCCATGAACATTTGCTGATCTGAGTGGAGTTGAAGGAGCAAGCTGGATGCAAAAGGAGTACAGGGAAGCTGTCTTGCTAGAGAAGTTGTTGATTTCAGCAAGATTTAGAGATCTTTGGGATAAGGAAGGGATGGAGTCACAAAGGACTGAATGGTATGAATGAAACCCACCCACCTCCAAGTTACCTTTGGAACATTGGTAAATTGATTCTTCCAGAAAACCTCTTTCAAAGGCACAAAAGATTGTTTTTTAGTATAGAGTAGTCCTCCCTTATTCACAGGGGATACATTCCAACACCCCCCAGGAGATGCCTGAAACAGCAGATAGTACCAAACCCTATATACACTATGTTTTTTCCTATACATACATACCTATGATAAAGTTTAATTCATATATTAGGTACAGTAAGAGATTAAAAATAACATAAAATAGTATAATTTTAACAATATACTGTAATAAAAGTTATGTGAATGTGGTTTCTCTCTCTCCCTCAAAATATCTTATTGTTCTGTACCCTTCTCGTGATGATGTGAGGTGATAAAATGTCTACATGATGAGATGAAGTGAATGACATAGGCATTGTGATTTAGCATTAGGCTACTATTTAATTTCTGATGATACAATAGAAGGAGAATCATCTGCTTCCAGACCAAGGTTGACCCCAGGGAACTGAAATCACTGAAAGCTGAGCTGCAGACAACGGGGCACTACTGTAAAGTCTAGTTTCTTCAAATGTTCTCCAGATGGCCACCTCTGAGCCCTCCCGCTGTCTTGATCTACATCCGAACATGCTCCATCAAGAATATGCTATATCCTTCTTAAAACCATAGCTCCCAGATATGAATGCAATGATCCAAGTTGTGGTCGGTGTAAAATGAGTTGAAAAGCACCATAACCACCTCTGCTTTGAACATTATCACAATTAATGTGGCCTAAGATGATAAATCTATTTTGTTTTACTTTGCTTTGCTTTTAGCAGCATGCACAATTTACTGACTCTTATAGTCTGAGAAAGTTTTATTTAAGAAATAAATGCTTTTAATTAAAAAAATGAAATTCTGGTGTTTTCCAAAGTCTTTAAGAGATACTGAAAAGAAGACTTCCTATTTCAGACTGTGACTAGAGTTAAAGAGGTTTCAGAATCACAGCATGATTTCCTAAATAGAGGTGACAACTAAAATGTTTTCTCTTCAGTGATTCAAGAGGAACTGAGCAACTGTCTGAAGAACAAATCCATCCTCAGTGTAGCAGTTCTTTTCTTCCCCATTTGTTTTCATTTTATCTGCATCACAAATTGGATATAACATTGAGGGGCAAGTTCTCTGATTAAAATGGAAAGGTTTTTCAAGAAAGAAATGCTTGTACTAGGATCACAATTTTTTTAAGAAAAATAAATGAACAACTCACTCCATGGATCTGCACTGCTAGTTTGATATTTCTGAATTGAGGCTTTCTGAGATTTTTATCAGGGTTTGTTAAAAGGCTTTGATATATGAGAAAGAGCTAACCCTCATGGACTGTGGCTCCTTCTTAGGATACTGTCTTAATAACAGAGGAAAGAGGGTGCTCTTTGTCCCCAAGTGGATACTAGAATTACTACGGACTAGTAATGCTATGAACTAGTAATACTATGAACTAGTATTGCACAGAGCATTAGCCTCATGACCTGTAAGGACAAAGACAAAAGAAGAACCTAAATGATTGTGTAAGAGAATTAATTTCAAATCCTTAATAGTAAGCAGGCAAATGAATAAATAGGAGAATAAGGTTATTAAATAAGGGAAAACATTTAGAACCAGAAGAGCAGCTTTTCCCTTTATATTCAGAATTAAAATAAATATTAAAGATACTATTTAACTAGACCAATCATGTGATAATTTTTCCTCAGATCCAGATTTCAAGAATTAAATATTTATTGAGTACATACTCATGGCCAGGAAATAGCTAAGTATTGGGAATACAAAGAAAAATAAGACAAGTTTCTGGACCTCTTGTAGCTCTAATTTGAGAGTGATATAAATCAACAAATAATAATATAGCCATCTGGTCCCAAAGGCTCTTTTCATTTTTTAAAAGATTTTATTTATTCATTTATGTACTTGAGGGAGAGAAGAACAGGAGTAGGGGTAGGGGCAGAGGGGGAAGGAGAGGGTGAGAATCTCAAGCAGACTCTACACCTAGCGTGGAGCCCCACATGGGACTCAATCTCACGACCCTGTGAGCAGAAACCAGGAGTCAGATGCTTAAACAACTGAGCCACCCAGGTACCCCCGCCAAAGGCTCTTTTCATGAAAAATCTGTGCAGTTTGTCTTCAGGCTTCTCTGCTTTCCTCTTTCTATAATATTTTCCTGTTCTCAACCATTATCTTACTACACAGACTCCTAAAGTTCTTAACTGCTGGCATGGGAGAATTTGACCTCCACATGAAGAGCAGATCTTAAATTTTCAGTGATGATTCCCATGCTCTAATCCTGCATTTATCATTCATAAGCTATGTGATTCTGAGTGAGTTATTTCTTCTATGTAGACCTCAATTTCCTCATTTGTAAAATAGAGCAAGGTTCTGAAGAGTCTTCAGGAGCCCTTCCAGGTCTGGCATTCCACAGTGTGCTCTGCACCTGCCAGGGGCATTTGTAGGGAAATAGCAACACTTGACCAAGAGCAGAAACACTCTAATAGTGGAATTTCAGATACTGGGCTGCCCCTTGGGGAAATAGATTTAAGGCTGAGGGCAGTAGGTCTGTCTAATTCCAATCAATTCAATAGGCATTTGAAGAGGGTCCATTACGAGCCAGATGAAGAAGGAGCTTCAGAGTTCAAGAAGCCTTTCTTTCAGTAGAAGAAAGACTGTAAGCAGATGATGGTTATATAGAAAATTATGTACTGACAGAAAGGAAAGCACAAGGTATTGTATGAATGCAGAGAATACCTCTAACAATCTAGAATTTCAGGAAAGGCTCCCCAAAGGCCATGACAATTAAGCTGAAACAAGGAAGACAAGGGAAGAAGGTCTTAAAAGAAAAAGGGTTAATGGGAATGTCTACCAGGCAGAAGCAGCAGTAGGTGAAAGCAGTTCAAATTAAGCAGGATGCCTGTGGAAACTGAAAGTTGCAACTAGAGCCCAAGGTCCATATTGCAAAGAAGCAGGACATAAGTTGAAGACGGAAAAGTGACAAGGAGCCAGAAAATTGAGGGCCTTGTGTCTCATTCTAAGGATTTTAGACATTTTCCTGTGAATCTCAAAGGACAATTAAAAGGTTTAAGCAGAAATGGGTGATCCATAAGTAACATCTCCCTCAACATAACTTGGACCAGCTCATCTCTCTTACCTAAACTTACAGTTTTGGATCAGAATGCATACATTTTCCAGTCTATTCTTGAGATCTTCTAAGCTGCACCTTCCATAACCATATCCCTAAGATGCCATGCTATGCAGACCCCAGGATAATTCATTTTGTACAAGCTAAGCATTTCTGCATGGGCTGCTTCCCAAGCAAGAGAGCCAAAAGCTGCAACACAAGCTCTGAACAAACTGCAGCTCCTGAATTATTCAGGGCACTATTAAAATGAGACTCACGACTCACAGGGCAAATTAATTTTAATTTTTAAACAGGCAACATTTTAAACTGTTCATTTCCTTGAAATGTATCTGTCCCAGCATTTTTATCATCAGAAGAGTAAGTAAAACTCATAGTGGAAAGAGGAAAAGAGCCAGGATGCTGTAAACTAGGACTCTCTCATGTCCAGGAAAGGCCCTCTGGAATAAGCAAGAGTCACATCATCTGTTCTCGGAAGGTATGTATCTTGAAAATCCAGTGTCAATCTAAGAAATTCAGTAGTGGAAAAATCCTTTTCCCTCTGCTTTTGTCATAATGACATGTGGTCAGCAGCCTGAAACTCCAGTACCTTAGTCACTGTGCTTTAACCCTGAAGCCTATTTCTATACAAAAGCAGGAGGAAAGTGGAGTCAAAGGCCTAAGGTATCGAGGCCTGAGAATATTCATCTGAACTGTAAACATCTCTCTACAAGGCCTATTTGTTGCTGCCCTTTGTCTAGGCTCCAGCACCTAAAACACAGTTGTTCCATTAAGTTTTACTGTACTGAGCATTTTTCATATGAAAAATCCTTTCAAACAGGAGATGTCCTTTATGTTTTTCCCTTTCTTCTAAACTGCCTTTATTCTCTATGACTAGTAATCTAAGTGTCCTTGGGATGCCCAGTGACCCCCAGGAACGAAATTAAATGCACCACTGCTGCCTAAACTTAGCCTTGAAAATGACCAGATTCTGACTTCCTTGTCATTCAGACAGGATCCATGTGGCTGCCATGCATAAATTGAAAGTAAGGAGGCCAAGTTGGGGGTTGGGTGAGACTGGTACCCAGGCTTTCTCCCTCCTGATCCAGGGTTTTTACCACCACACTTCATGGCTTGATGGAATCAGGAAGTCTCTCAGACCCCCAGCTGACTTCCTTCTCTACTCTTCCCCTTCCTGATTGCTGGGAATCACAGAATAAAGAAAATAAATGAATGTTTTTGAGACCCCTCACTACAGGCCCACCACTCTGATAGGCAAATTTTATACACTATAATATTATTTAATCCTTTCAATAAGTGTGTGAGGAAGAATTTTTTTTAATTGACATATAATTGACAATTAACATTGTATTCATTTCAGGTGTGCAACATAAGATTCAATATTTGTTTATATTGTAAAATGATCACCACAGTAAGTTAATATCCATAACACACATAGTTGCAAAAGTTTGTTTCTTGTGATAAAAACTTTAAAGATCTACTTTCCTAAGACTTCAAATATACAGTACAGTATTGTTAATTATAATCATCATGTTGTACATTACATTCTCAAGACTTATTTATCTTATAAGGAAGTCTGTAGCTCTTAACCCCCTTCACCAATTTCTCCTACCCCATCCCCTGCCTCGGAAAACTACCTATCAGTTCTCTCCATTATGAGCTTGTTTTCTGTTGTTGCTTTTTTTTTAAGATTCCACATATAAGTGAGATCATACAGCATTCCTCTCTCTCTGACTCATTTCACTTAGCATAATGCCAGGAAGAATTTTTGTATACCTATTTTGCATCTAAGAAAATGTTGAGGCTAAATAGGATTAAATAGTAAACCCAAGGTCACCCAGAAAACCAGTGGTAGTATTAAGATTTTAACCCTCATCTGACTCCAAAGTTTTTGTTCTTTCTACTATACTGAGAAGGAATTGAGTAGGTTGGGGTGAACTTTTTGAATGAGCAAGGTGTCTTCCATTTCACAGCCAATATGGTATTTCTCAGGCTCACAGTCCATGTGTTATTTCTTGAAACTGGTGTTCTTTCACTGGTGGGCAGATAGGATTCCTTATTCTCTGCCCATCTGTGACTCATCACAATTTCTCAGACTCATCAAAGCTCTGCCAGGAGCCAAAAAGGCAGCTCTGTTCAGTTCTATTCCACCCACTCAGGGGTGGTCTCATTTCCAAGCTCCTGAGACTGTCTTAACTAAGGGTTTCATCATCTCTCTTACTTGACGGCTTCCTCATTCTTCATTTGTCTTTCTATCTCTCCCTCTTCTAATCCATACTCCACACGGATTTTGAAGATGTGTCTCCAAAATGTAAATATGAATATGTCACTCCTGGCTTAAAACCCCTCACCTATCTGATCATATCCAAATTATAAACAGGATATATAAGACCCGCCATGCTCTGGTCTCTGAATCCTTCCTTATCCCTTGCTACTCTCCCCACCCTCATTCTTTTTTTTTTTTTTTTTTTTTAAAGATTTTATTTATTTATTTATTGGAGAGCGAGCGAGAGAGAAACAGCATGAGAGAGGAGAGAGTCAGAGGGAGAAGCAGGCTCCCCGCCGAGCAGGGAGCCCGATGCGGGACTCGATCCAGGGACTCCAGGATCATGACCTGAGCCGAAGGCAGTCGCTTAACCGACTGAGCCACCCAGGCGCCCCCCACCCTCATTCTTAAATCCTATCCTCCAACCCTACCTAAACACTGCCACTTCCCATTCTGCGCTCACCTGTAACTTTTACACATACTGCAACACACACACACACACACACAGTCTAGTGAACTCCAAATCATGCCTCAAAACCTAGATTTAGCTCTTTCATGAAGCCTCCCATGGTCATTGCAGAAGAAGTTTATCACTCATTTCTGGACACTCACCATTCTTTGTACATTCTTATTATGAAACCCATTGCATATCAATCTCTCATTTCAGAACTCTCTTTACTTTTCTTAGACTATGGTTCCTTAAATATGGTTCATTAAAGGAAAAGAAACTATGTCTTCTTCATCTTTAAACCCCAGTTTGAACATACTGGTCATTCAACAAACATTTGAGGAAAAAACAAGTTGAATAAATACTATGATGATTAATATATTAAGGAATGGAATCAGGTTAGCTGAAATCTATACTCAGTTCTCTCAGTAACTTTTTGTGTTAAAAATCAATCAGTTTTCTGAGTATTATTTTCGTCTCCCATTTAAACCATTTCTGTATGGAAAAATGTGCTGACCAGCTAATAGACCTCCTATAGTTATATTTCTTTTAAATTAATAAGGGCTTTCTGACTTACATGTCAATCTTCTATGAACATGGCTAGTGTAAGTCAGTCATCATGAGGCTAAACTTTGGCTTCACTGGAAAAACTGTCTTTGGAGTCAAGGTAAGCTAAGAACCAGCTTGTAGAGCTTTGTTGAAGTGGGCAGGCAAGTTCTACCCTTATAGAATTGCTCTTTAATTGAAATTTAAATCATGAGAACTTAGCCACTGAGCCTTAAATTTGTTAATTGTAAAATAGAAAATTGGATTAGATCCTAAATCACAAACTCAAATACCTGTTGTCAACCTAAATGAGTAAACTCTGCTGGGTTTTAGACAAAAAGAAGCTTGGTTGCATGTATGATTATCACAATCAATCATGATTTCTACCTAGTTACCTTGCCCATTAAAACATAAGATGCTAAACAAAGCACAACCCTAAGCCTTGTACAGATATGCATCACCTGGGACAGCTCTTTTGTGACTCCAAGGACCCTAAAATGCTTTAAGGCTATGATGCTATGACTGCTATTTCTCTGAATTTCATTCGTTCTTTCATTTATTCACGTAGTCGTAAGTATTGCAGGCACTGACATAGGGGCTGACAACACTGGTGTCAATAAACGTGACCCTGCCTTCAATGGACACCGGGCTCTGTTGGAAGAGATGGACTTTTAATTAATTAAAGACATTAAGTGGTGTCAAAGACAGTTTACAAAGAACAGTGGGAGCACAAGAAGAGATACCATCTATGCACAACACAGTTTCCCTGGAAAGGTCAGAAAAGCTTCACAGAGGAGGTGATATGTGAGCTGAATTCAGAAGGATAAATAAGAGATTTTCAGACAGGGCAGGGCATTCCAGGCAAGGTGAACAGCATGGATAAGGGCACTACAAATTGAAAGACTTCTGAGTGGAAGAGGAAATTATCTAAACACTCAATTACTCTTCTTAGTCCAAAAAATGCAAGGCATGAGGAATGGAAAGGAAAGGGAAAATGCTCTGTAATTCCACTGAGGCTTCTCCCCAGCCTCTTAAAGGATAGTAATCCCCCACCACAAACACCAGCCATTCCTCATCTGCACTGCTCCCTTAGTTAGGTTTTCCCATTAAAGAAGTGAACAAGACACTTCTCATTATTGATGCACTGTATTCACATGGCAGCTTCCTTTCTCATGGGGGAGCTGCTCAGTCTGAGCAAATAAGACCCTCCTCCTCAGAGGCCCCAGTGGCTCAGAGGCACTCTTCACTGAAAAGCAATCTGATCCATGTTAATTCTTTGTAGTAATAGATAGAGACTAGGCAGTTGATTTAACATATTCCTTAAATTGCCTCTAAACAAAGTGAAGGAAACAACCATTTACTAATAGGTTGTTAAACTTTGTATTAACACTTTGTGTAACTTCCCATACCCTCAATTTGAAGATTGCAAGTAAGAAGCAGAGAAAGGAATAACAAGAAGATCCACTGCTTACATAGCACTTACTATGGTCTGGTTATCACTTTAACTGCCTCACAAACATTAATTCATTTAATCCCCACTACAGCCCAATTAGGCGAGCCCTACTATTGTCTTACTTTAAAGATGAAGAAATTGAGACTCAGAAATCTTGTTTCTCTCCTACTTGCTAATAAGTGATGACAAGTGACATTTGAACTTAGGCAGGCTTGGCAGAATTTGCTTGTAAGAACTATGATCCACAGCCTTGTGATACACTAGATTCAATGGTTCTGTGGGACTATGAACCCAATACTTTGGATAAATTGTGTAATTTAATCTTTGTAACAGTTTACATTGTGAATTAAAAGCTGAGGCTTGGAGAAAGTAACTGGTCCAGAACTGCATAGCTGGTAAGTGAAAGGTAAAATCTGATTTCAAGTCTGATTTTAACCTTATGCTACCCTGTCTATCTCTGTAAGTGTTAGGTAGGGGTAAAGTGGCTAACAAAGCAGTAGGCCTGATATCCCTGGATGATATTATTTGCATTTTAATTCCAATATCTGATAGAATTGAAAATACCTGAAATTGAGACTTCATTAAACAGTGAGTTTTGCCTGGACCAGTGGTTGTTAAACAGAGTTCTTGAAACCCCAGGGTCTTCTCCAATGGGGAAAGTCTAAGTCCTTCACATAATCCCCTATATTAATCAGCTTTTGTTTTAGAGGCAAACAACTAATTCTCAGGGCTTCTCAACAACAAAGGTTTATATCTCACTCACCTCGCATGTGGTCTGCACCATGGCATTACCAAAAAACTGTATCACCTCTAAAATTATAAATCCAATCTCCTACTAACCAACCACAAACTCCTACCAGTCTTCCAGCTCATTTGCTGGAGATCACCAATCTACTGACCCTCTACTTTCTCTCTAACCACTAGCCTTCTATCACGTAAATCCCAACCCTGATCCATGGCCAATGGTTATCAACCTCATATTAATATCTTTAACTCCCTTGTCTCTGTGCCCTTCAATTGTGTTCATCCTAACCCTGAATGAACCTAACCCTCTGTTTCACTAATGCAGCTGAATTTGTTGAAGAATATCATGTAACTGGAAAAATTGCTCTTACTGTATATTCATGATCACCAACCCCAAACTCAGCACTGCCTGGTAATGGTACTGCATTCTTCTGTTAAGCTTAGTCTCTTCCTCTACCCCAAATTCTCCAATTTCCTCAAAGATCCCATACTTCACCCATATTTATAGTAGTTGGTCTTACTTTGTATTTTATTAAGAAAAAAAGAACCACCTGACAATAGCTCCATATCTTTAAATGTACAAAAATACCTAATTTGCAGCTATTTCCCTTTCCCTCCTGTAAAAACTGTGAAATATTCCTTCTTCTAGCAAGACTCACTTCCTCTACCCTTGAAATATATGCTTTGAATTTTATTCTCTCTCACGTTCTCAATTATCTTTCTTTCTTTTGCATCTTCTGTCTCTCCTTTTCTAGTGGATTTTTTACATCATTAAATCTGTTATCATACTTCCCATAGTTTAAAAAAAATCTTCCCTAGCTCCCAAATCCCTCTCTAGCCAATGTCGCATTTTTCTGCATAGCGAAACTTCTCATATCTGCCAAACTTAAATAAGGGGACATGAATCAACATATATATGTAATACCTTTTACCAGGTCTGATCTATGCCACATACTCAATAAATGATAGTATTGGTTGTAAAATCAGTAATAAAAATAATTGTGGTTGACATAAAAATTTTCTTCTATGCCAGTACAGCCCTTAGCATTCTAAGTAGATTGTCTAAATTTGCTCCTACAGCAACCCTATGAAGTAGGTATTAATTTTATCCCAATTTTATAGATGATGTTTCTGAAGCTTAGAAAGGTTAAATTGCTCAAAGTCACACAATTCATAGAAAATATGACTTAGATTTCCTTCCATTTCTGTGTGACTCCATAGCCAAAGGCTGTTACTCTCTAAATAAACCCTAGCTTCTATTCCTCTAACACTCTCTATATACTTCTACCTCATAAGAAACAGATAAAATTTTTCCCATAAGCAGAGGAATAACAATCAGGAAGAACCTCTGTGAAGCTGGATGATACTGGCATCACCTCCAGATCCCTTAGGGTGTCAGTATATGAGTAGGTCCCCTAGGAAAATTCAAAGGAAGTGTTGATAGGGTTCAGGGCAGGCCACCCCAGAATATGCCCTTGTGACGTGGATTATTTTAAACTGAAGACAATCAAGGCCCAACAGACCAATGATACCTTTTACCTCACCCTTAGCTGCCTAAAAGAATTCAGATAGAAAGCCTACACCAGGAAGAGAGCTATTATCAAAGTAACTTTTTTTTACATCAGACAGACTTCTCTCCAAGGCATGGCAAACATTTGTTTACCAAACATTTGCTCTCCCCATCTTCCTGTGAATTATTTTCCTTCCTATTTGAAGTCCCCGACTTTTACCCCCTTCTCCTTAGCTCAGAATGGCATATGAGCTTCAATTGCCTGGCTATCTGGGAGCCTCATGCCTTTGTGGAGCTCCATATATATGAAATATATATATGTATATGTATGTATGTAACAATAGCAAATAATCTAGTATACATTTCCAACAAATAGAATTTTTGCTTAACATGCAAAAGAAAAGGAGAAAGAAAAGAAAACAAACAAAATTCTGAATTAAATCCAGCTCAACACAGATGGAAGGAATAATGAGTAAGAACCAGAAAGTATTCAGTGAATGAGGTGATGACCCACTCTATACATGAAACCTGAGGGGATGACTGATAGAATGTTTTCAAAGTTGTTCTCAATCAATAGGGAAATGTCAAGACCAGAGGGAAAAGCTGAATGTGAATGGAGGTATCAGAAGTGCTTACAATTAGATAACAAAAAGCCAAGTAGCAAACACTGGAGGTTAGGACACATTGATTGCAAAATCAGTAGCAATATGAGAAGTATAGCTTTGGATGCCTCAGAGGCCAGACAAAAAAACTGAGGAAAATATAGGAAACTAAGTATAACCAAAGGAGGAAAGAGGAAAATAAGATGCAAAAGTGGGGGAGGGTCCCCTAATCTACTATTTACCAAGCACTTCATGTTTATATCCATCCTTTGAGATATATTTAATACTCCCATTTTACATGAGAACATTGAAGCCTAGAGAGGCAAAGTGAATTTTCCAAGGTCATTCAACTACCATGGTGAGCTTTAAGTACAACTTCTTAGAATCAGAAATGAGCTATCTTGATTTATAAACCCATGATCTTTTCATTCCCCAGGATTGCTTTGTGAAGAAAGAATTGTCTAGGTATGGAAAGCATGCCCACAAGGTTTAACTAAGAGAAGAAAATGCTATGGAATCTTAACCATTTTCCTTCCTGCAAGCCAGATGGGATTTCTATTTTTTTTTTAAGAGTTTATTTATTTATTTGAGCGAGAAAGAGAGAGTGAGAGAACACAAGCAGGAGGAGCAGCAGAGGGAGAGGGAGAAGCAGGCTCCCCGCTAAGCAGGGAGTCTGATGCAGGGCTCAATCCCAGGACCCTGGGATCATGACCTGAGCCCAAGGCAAAGGCTTAACCAACTGAGCCACCCAAGCATCCCACCGAATGGGATTTCTCATGCTTCAGAATCACCGCTGTATTTTGAGAGCACCAATTATGGGACACTCGGCTTATTACAGCCTTATAGTAGTTACTTGTAGATCACTGTTATGTTCCCTGTGTCTTTCTTCATATTTATATTTTCATGGCACCAAAAACAAGGCGAACTAGTGAATGGAAGAAAATGAACACATACACACGCGTGCACATGCACGCATACACTTCCTTACTCTTTTAGCCCAGAATGCTAAAGGAAGGCCACACAGAGTAGGGGCAGTTAAAGCTTGTCTAACCACAGCTTTTCTAACAGGGGCTATTGATTGCCAGTTATATCACGCAAAGTAGGGTCTCTCTGCATCCAATAAGCTTAATTGTATGCTATACCACAACCTTTTATACTTGGAGTTGGTATCACTATTCTCGAAGAACTTACATAATCCCTTTAAGGGGGTATTTACAGACATTGAGAATGTCATGAGTCTGTAACTATCTCTAACAATTCCAAAATTTTAGAGTCTGTTCGTTATAATATCGTGCTCCTGATCCCAAATTCTTTTTCAGTTACAGTTCTTTGGTTTGAAACAATAGAAAGTCCAACTCAAAATGACTTAATCATTAAGGAGAATGTATCATCTCATGGAACCATTAATGTAAATCCTAAATAAGAGGTCTCCAGGTTTGGTTAATACCATTACTCAACATTATTAAAAATCCAGGTTCTTTCCATCCTCAATGTGTCAGCATTGCCCTCAAGGAAGCTCCTGTTATGACTGAAAGATGCTGCTGCATTTTCCAGCTCCCCAAATAAACACAACATCCCTCTTACATGTCCTTTTTTAAAAGGAAGAGAAATTTTCTCAGAAACCCTTCATTAGACCTCCCCGTTTTGTCTATGTGGCTGGAACTAAGTCACAGCATTTTGAAAAATGTAAGCTCAATGAAGAAATAAATGTTGTCTGTCTTGTTCACTTCTATATCCCTAGAACTCAGAACAATATTTGGTGCATAGCTTATATTTAACCTATAGCAACCTATTTTATTTTATAACATAGTAACAGCAATAACTAATAACAGTAAAAACATAGCACATCTGTTGAGACTATGGGCTCTGGAGTCAAATGGTTGAGGATATTTTTTTCTCTCTTTTTGGACCTTAGATGAACAGAATTGGCTTAATCATAGCCCTACATTCATGACAACTCTCATCATTGCTCCATGTAGGGTTTACTTCTTTATTTACTTATTGACCAATAATGTAATAGAAACTAATCTCACCACTCAAAACAAAAGTTAGGATCTTGACAATAACCTATTCTAACTTTATGACCACCATTCACATTCCCTGCCTGTCCTCACCCAAGATAACCATCATAATAAATTGTGTCTCAATATTGTCTTGATTTTTTTAATATAATTTAGTACATCTATAAGTATTCCTGAAAATATTTTATTTCATTTTTTTCAACTTTATAAAAAAGTAATCAACTTTAAGTAATATTTTGGGATTTACTTTTTTACTTAAACTTATATTTGCTGATATCACTCATATTTTGCATGTCACTGTAGTCTATTCACTGTAACTGCTATACAACAGCCCATTCTGTCAATATATCACCATATATTTTCCTACTTTGATGTTAGTAATCACCTGAGCCATTTAATTTTTGCTATTATAAAAAAAGCCACTATAAACATTCTTGCAGAGCTCCCATTGTACACATGCAAGAGTATCTCTTGGGTATTTACACCTCAATGTGGATTTGCGGGATCATAGGGTACATAAATATTCAAATTAAGTAAATAAAACCAAACTGTTTCCAAATTGGTTGGCCTATTGGCTTTTAGTTCCATATCCTCTCCAGTATTATCATATCCCTAATTCCATTTTTTCTATTATTTGTGCTTTCCTAATTGATTTGTGGATTGCATACATACCACACATACACATAAACACATCCCACATATTCTTGATACAACCACTTTGTGTCTGTCCCTTCTGAGTAATTTTTAATCAGTCTGTGCCTTAGTTTTTCACTCTATAATATAAGGTAAAATATAAAATATGGTACCTATTGGTGATGGTTAATTTTATGTGTCAACTTGACTGGGCTAAGATGCCTAGCAGACTTGTAAACATTATTTCTGGGTGTTCCCGTGAGAGTTTTTCTGGAAGAAACTAGCATTTGAATCAGTAGACTAAGTAAAGAGGATCATCTTCTCCAATGTGAGTGGGCATTATCTAATCCTCTGAGGGCCTAAATAGAACAAAAAGACAGAGGAAGGGCAAATTTGCTCTCTGCTTGATCTGGGACATCCATCTTCTCCTGACCTTAGACATCAGTGCTCTTACTTCTGAGGCTTTTGATATCAGATGAGGAATTATACCATTGGCTCCTGTGGTTTGCTGGTCTTCAGGTTTGGACTAGAATTACATCACTGGCTTTCCTGGACCTCCAGCTTATGGGTGACAGATCATGGGACTTCTCAGCCTCCATAATCATGTGAGCCAGTCACTCATAATAAATTTCTTTCTCTGTTTCTCTGGAGAACTCCAATACACTACCTAATAAGTGATTTTTTTGAGGAATATATTATTAATACATGTAGAATGATTTATTAAAACTATTTTATCAAATATCAATGTTATCATCCCCAACTTACAAGTTAGCAAGTTGAGGCTTAGAAAGGTTAAATAATTTGACCAAGGTCATACAGCTAGGATATGGTAGGGCTAGATTGTATACCCAAACTGAAACAGAGCTTCTGTCTGTTCTTAACCACTCTACCATACCACTTCTTTTTGTATCATGAAATTGAAAAGTTCTTGTGAAACTTTGCTACAAGGAAAGACAATGGAAAATAATACTTTTGATGACTACGCTCATTACATGTTTGGAAAATATATCTCTACCTTGTAAAATAGATACTAGAATGCCAGGATGATCAATATATTGTAATAAGCATAACAACAATCACATAATAGGTGGTTAATAAATTCTAGTTATGATTATTATCTCATAATATCTCACAAATCCAGTGTTACAGATCTTCTCCCCATTTTATCAATAAGAAAAATAAAGCTTTAAAAGAATAAGTAACTTGTCCAAGGTTGTATGGTACAAAGTAGTTATAGACCCATAAACTTGTCTGATTGTAAAGCCTGTGTATGTCTAGAACATTTTACTGTAAACTTTTATTCTTATTCAAGAATCAGATCAGTGTTTCATGATGCAAAAGAGAAAGAAATTAAAATTAACATATATACAGGGCACTTCAATAAAGATATACATACTAAATGATTGTGATAAATAACAAGAGAAATATGGTGTTCAAATATCAAATCCCATGGCATAAAATTCATTTTTTAAAAATAATCTACTTTTAATATTGTAATAATGTAGTATGGTGACAGATGGTAACTACACTTATCATGGTGAACATTAAGTAATGTATAGAATTGTTGAATCAAAATGTTGTACACCTGAAACTAATACAACATTGTGTGTCAATATACTTCAAATAAAAAAAGATTTATTTTCCCCTTTACCTCCATCTACTTAAATGATATAATAATCATCTTCCAATATTTGAAAGTCTTTGTGATGAAAGATAATTAGATCTGTTCTTTTTTTTTTTTAAAGATTTTATTTATTTATTTGAGAGAGAGAATGAGACAGAGAGCATGAGAGGGGGGAGGGTCAGAGGGAGAAGCAGACTCCCTGCTGAGCAGGGAGCCAGATGCGGGACTCGATCCCGGGACTCCAGGATCATGACCTGAGCCGAAGGCAGTCGCTTAACCAACTGAGCCACCCAGGCACCCTAGATCTGTTCTATATGGCACCACAGAACAGATCTAAGATTAGTGGCAGACTATATATTATTATTAACTATAATAATAATAAGCTAACATTTATTAAGCATTTATTATCTAGCAGGCACTGTGCTATGTACTTTATATGAATCATCTCATTTATTTTCAACAAAGCAAGTGGTAGGTCTCATTCTGCAAGTGAGTAAATACAGGTTTAGAGAAGTTAAATAATTTGTGAAATTATTTATGACTGATGAGCAGTGGATACTAACCCAGGATTGCTGAAATCCAAAATGTATATTCTTTACCATAATGGTATGTGCTTAACAGAAATAAAACTTTGAAACTGAACTTACCAAATACAGTAGGATCCCTATCACAAGAGTTGTATAAAAGAAAGGGCTGGGAGGGGCGCCTGGGTGGCTCAGTTGGTTAAGCGACTGCCTTCGGCTCAGGTCATGATCCTGGAGTCCCGGGATCGAGTCCCACATCGGGCTCCCTGCTCGGCAGGGAGTCTCCTTCTCCCTCTGACCCTCCCCCCTCTCATGTGCTTGCTCTCTCTCATTCTCTCTCTAATAAATAAATAAAATCTTTAAAAAAAAAGAAAGGGCTGGGAAACCACTGGACTGGTATCTTACTGAAAAGATTCATGTATTTTTTCATCTAACTCATACCTGTTAAGTGCCTACTATGTAGAAGTCATATTATTTTACAATTTAAGGATTATATGAAAAGCAAGATTGTTTAAAGAAAGCAGATTTAAATGGGAGGCAGAAAACTGAACTGAATGGTTTTTATGTTTTTTAGTTTCTTTGTCATATAATTCAGTAACTCTTGATTTCCCTTACTCCAAATAACGCCAGCAGTTCCTAAAGCAATTAAAATAGAAGGAATTTGCTACTTCAGTTACTTTCTCTTTCCCAGTATCTATATATACTCCATTCCGTATTCAGCATGCTGATTTGCATTAGCTTAGATGTCACTCAGAATTGAGGAGTGAAATCCAGGCATTCCTACAGAGTTCTTTACAACTGATTGCTGAAACCTCAAGCTGTGATACAGCATGAACTGCCCATCTCCCAAGTGTTTCATATGCTCTCACTGTCATTTCATCAGGGAAGGGAGATTACCTATTTTTCTCCTTGAAATCATCATTTCATTTCCTGTCTTCAGGCTGGGTAGATTATCTATTCTGATAACAAAAGATACAGATATCCCTCTTGTTTGCCCTACCTATCAAACATCATGAGACATTTCCCTCACTAATTACTGAGCAAATTGAAAGGAGTAAGACAAGAGCCACTCAAAATATAGGGATTTTCTTTTTATTTATTTTTATTGTGGGAAGAACACCTAACATGAGATCTACCTGCTCACAATTTTTAAGTGCACAAGACAGTATTGCTCATTATAGGCACAATGCTGCACAGCAGATCTCTAGAACTTACCCATCTTGTACAACTAAAAGTTTATACCTTTTGAACAGCAACTCCCCACTTTCCCTTCCCTTCAACCCCTGACAACCATCATTCTACTTTCTGCTTCTATGACTTTGAAATAGGAACCTCATATAGGTGGAGTCATGCAGCGTTTGTCCTTCTGTGACTGACTTATTTCACTTAATATAACGTCCTGCAGGTTCACCGATGTTGCTGCATATGAAAAGATTTCCTTCCTTTCTATATATGTCATGTGCTTAGAAAAAATTTATCTATTTCTGAGTTTTGTGATGAGATTTTTATTAGCTTTTTCAAAACTGTAATTTGTTGTTAGTCTTTTTCTCATTTTAGATAAATATTGACTTCCATGTGTTTATAGAAAGGACAAGTACCAAGCTTCAGTATCTGATTCTTTCATAAAAATCTATTGAATTATTCAATTATATACATTGGGAAGATTTTTATAACTAAGGTGGTTTTGAAAAATTATTCATTGTCATTTTCAGATTATGTGACTTCTGGCAAGAATGTATCCAAGGGAGGCTGATTCCATAGTCATCAGATTCCATTTATTTTGTGAATTTGATTAGAAAATGGCAATTGATTATTTTAAGATTGGACAGTAAGCGTTACAACCCAATTTGTATTTTTTAAGACAGATGTAAGTCATACCACAGTGATAGAAAAGCAAGAGTACTTTGTGTGGCAATAAAAAAGACTTAAACTTTCAATGATTCTACCATTCTCTGGCATGGCTTTGCATCACATTGGTCCATAAACCTATGAAAATAACATACACTAGACGCTTACTTCTGGAATTTCTAATTCAGGAAACCTAGGATGAGTACAGATATCAGAAAAGTATTTGAAGTCTTCAATGAGTCTGATGTGTGCCCCCAGTGAAGAACCACTGATTTGCCTGGTATAGGCCAAAGTCCTCAGCATAGACACATCATGATGGCTAGCTAACTCATGCTTAGCACCGCATACCAGCCCCATCTCCAAACAACTTCAATACTTATACCTAGATAATACGGAGCTACTTGAGGTTTTTTGGAATCATCATACATTTGCTGATGATGTTGTCTTCCCTGGAATAAACTTTCCCCCTTGTATACTTGGAACATTCTACTCCTATTTCAAGACCCAATCCAAAAATCATCACCTCTCTCATTTTTCCAAGAAAACATCCTGTTCTAATTCCTCAGGTTACCTTATAACTTAAATTATATAATTAAATACATATATATATTTATATAAAATTAAGCTATATATATATATAGCAATTAACACACTGTATTGTCTCTATTTGTCTAGATCCCTGTCTTCGCTGCTAGACTGTGAGCTCCTAGAAAACCTGTTCATCATTTTATCCATAGTGCTTAAAACTGTGCTCTGCCAAAGAGAGAGACAAACCAAAAAACAGACTCTTAACTATAGAAAACAAACTGATGGTCACCAGAGAGGAGGTGGGTGGGGGATGGGTGAAACAGGTGAAACAGGTGATGAGGATTAAGGAGCATACTTACCATGATGAGCACAGGGTGATATATGTAACTGTTGAATCACTTTATTCTATAACTGAAACTCATATAACACTCTGGAAACATATAACTAACTGGAATTAAAATAAAAGATTAATTTTTTTTAAAAACTGCTCTGCAAAGGGAGGTGCTAAAGCAATAGTTGCTTAATTTTTTTAAATGAATCAATGAATGAACAGCAGCACCAATCAACCAATCTTTCAGGCCAAACACTTCAAACCTAGATTCTTCTCTGCTATTCAGTTGTCACAGTCACAGATTCCACTGTTAGATCTGTTCTAATGATTTACTCCTCTCCTTCTCCATGGCAAATGCAGATATTTTCTTCTACAGGCTAGTGCCACCTTAATGCCCTCCTATGATACCCCACAGCCTTCAGCAGAAAGTCTTGATGCCCGATCATGCCATACGAGACCATGCCTGCTCTGTGTCTACCTGACTAAGCCTCAATTTCTACCATTCCCACAAACAGAGCCTACAGTCTACTCATATGGACCTATTCAAGCCTCCAAAGCAGACCATCAATTTCTGTATTATTTCTTTGTTTTTGTATGTATTTCTTCCCTTAGAAACTCCTCCTTCTTCTCTTCCTGGATAAAAAAGTACAACCATTAAAAAAAAAAAAAATTCAGCTCAACTGTTCACCTTCCCTGGAAAGGCTCAACTAATCCTTATCCTCCTGGACTGGGCTAGAGACATAGTCCTCCTCCCACATCCCTTAACTCTCAGTGCATCCTTCTAGGTTCAGGTCACTGCAACTGCTGACTTACAGTCTTTACCAGTAAACTAAGAAATTTTCCAAGGAAGAGACCATGGCACCTACTACAAGCCTACTTCATGTGATTCTGATAAACTACCAGCTGTATCTATGATGTAACTCAAGACTTACCTCACATCAATTTGTTTAAAATATATTTAATTTGAAGGATGTAAATTAAATATAATATATTTGAATAAATAAATATAAATATAATATATAAATATATAATATATAAATATATAAATATAAATATAAATAAATAAATATAATATATTTGAATAAATATTTGAAGGATGTAAATGTAGTTTTTCTTAAATTAATATCACATGGAAAATATTGTAATGAGAGATGAAGTTTGAGAATTAAAAATCAAGAGCCATTTTATCAGGAACATGTCTTGTAAGGGGACTTTTGCAGAATGTACCCAAAGAAATGAAGACTTTTCATAATCTAAATACAGTGCAAGAAAAGGGGAACCAAAGATGACCAAGACAAGACTCCTACAATTAAAGACTTGGCAAGCTGCATTTATAATTAACTAAAAAAACAACAAAATCATCAGTGTTGATCAATACTCTTCTGGCATGTGATCAAAAGCAATTTTTGCACTGAGCCCTGGAAATTTAAACAAACTTATATTTTCTCCCTATTTCTTTTTTTATGATCATGAATCCTGCTTGATTAAAAAATCTCTACAATATTCTTTCATTCACTCATTAACTCATTCATTTAATAAATATTTCCTGACCATGTCCCACATCAGGCATTTTGCCAAGCACAGATGGTACAAAAATATAATAAGATAAATACTTTTCCTTAGGGGAGGCATTTTTAATGAAAACAGATAAATACAACTAACACAGTAAACCTAAAAACAAAGTAAACTTAACTCTGCATGAAGATCATGAAAGGCTTCTCAATGAAGATAACATTTAACTTCAGTCTTGAGGAAGGAGTTAGAGTTTACCAGAAGTTTTATTGTTTGAAGCGATGATAGAGATGAATATGAAATTGGTTTTTACGGTGCATGCTAACCAATATGAGCCTCTAGCTGTGTGACACGGTTAACAACACATGAGGGGGACAACTTTCCTAAAAACAGGTGTTCTGGCATTTTCCTAACTGGAATCCCTTAGATTACTTTCCCAGGCACTTGAATTTAAAGAAAAGTTCTCCCAATATAGAATCTTCAGGAGTGCTGTGTCAAATTATTCATTTTTGGTATTTTAGACATATTGACTAAAGGATTTTCAACAAACTTTTGTATATGTGTGGGCAACACTCAACAAACTATTTTTCTATGCCATAAAATATTTCACTTGAGAATAAATTTATCGTCTCCAGATTTTGCTAACATGGGCTTTTTGGTGACTTCCAAACAGTAAAAAGTAGGGATTCATGGAAAAGAAAAAGTTTCACAATACTTTTAAAAAGTAGAAAACATTTCATCAATAGTCAACATATTTTTATTTTTTTATGTTATGTTAGTCACCATACAGTACACCATTAGTTTTTGATGTAGTGTTCCATGATTCATTGTTTGCATATAACACCCAGTGCTCCATGCAATACGTGCCCTCCTTAATACCCATCCCCGGGCTAATCCACCCTCCAACCCCCCTCCCCTCTGAAACCCTCAGTTTGCTTCCTGTAGTCCATAGTCTCTCATGGTTCATCTCCCCCTCTGATTTGCCCCGCTGCATTTTTCCCTTCCTTCTCCTAATGTCCTCCATGCTATTCCTTATGTTCCACTTATAAGTGAAACCATATGATAATTGTCTTCCTCTGCTTGACTTATTTCAGTTAGCTAATCCCCTCCAGTTCCATCCATTCCTTGTTAGGACAAATAAGGAGGAAGACTCATGCACTACACAGATTTTGTTTATCTTTTCTTCTAAATTTGATTTTCCTAATCATATATGAATAGATTCACACTGTGAAAAATTGGGAGAAAAAAAACAGAAAAAAATAACAATGATCGTAATCACTGTCACTTACTAAACACTTTGTGCATTGGGCTTCACATACATTACTTCATCTAATCCTTACCACAACCCTACGAGGTAAGGCAATATTATCATTATCATTTTATAGTAAGTGAAAAGAGGCTTAAGGAGACCTAGACATACCAGCTAAGGATAGTGCCAGTTAACAAACTTAAAATATCTGACTTCAGAACCCTCACATTTACTGATCTTCTACAAGGCAGCCAGCACTTCATCTAGTTGCAGGTTTCTCCCTTTTTCTTAATTAATTTTTATAAAATATTTATTTATTGAGAGATACAGAAAGAGAGCACATGTGTGAGCATGCACACACAAGCAAGCATGTGGGGAGGAGGGGCAGTGGGAGAGGGAGAGAACAGATTCTCCAGCAGACTCCCTGCTGAACCAGGAGCCTAAAGTAGGGCTCAGTCTCAGGACCCTGAGATCATGACCACAGCCCAAATCAAGAATCCCACGTTCAACCAACTGAGCCACCCAGGCATCCCATCTTAATTAATTTATTAACTCACTTAAATAATATTTCATTACATGGTTATACCAGGCACTATATTAGATACTGGAGGTACGGAGGTAAGGACAGTCTCGGCCATCACTGAATTTTTATCCTAGAGGAAGTGGTGGACATTTTATAAGTAATTACAAATGTGATGTGTATAATAAAGGAAAAGTGGTTTGGAAGCTTGTAATAAGAGGGACCAAATGTAGCCTGGTGGACCACAGAAATGCTTCCCTAAGTCATCTATCTGTGTAATTACATATGTATAGTTGAGTGTGCTATTTCTGAGTTTTCAATATTACCTTTTTCATTTAACACTATATTCTAAGCATTTATAAGTAATTAAGTGTGATTTGTTTTAGCTACTTACATAATATTTAGATTTAGGAATGCATCCATTAACCATTTTCTATTATTGGATATTTCAGTAGTTTCCTATTTTTCTTTGTTATAAACAATAATATAGTTAACATCCTTGGGCATAAAGCTTTTTCTATATGTCTAATTATCTAAGGATAATTTCCTTAGGAAAAAGAATCCCCAAATTAGAAGGCTACAGATACCTAGAGTATTACAGGATCTCAAAAATACACTTGCTGAATAAGTGAATACAGCCTGAATGGAAAAACAGAAAATTATCACCATTTCAGTTTGAAACTGATGTATGGTTGTTCTGAGGGGTAAAAATGAGTTTCTAAACAGTTCTTATAACTCAAGTCAAATTGTCATTATAGACAGCAAAAGTAAAAAGCAGTTAGCTCCTTCATCAAGTACACTTCTATTTGTAATTTTTGTACAAAATTGCATTCCTTCATTAGCATAAAATGAAAACCTCCTTTTTTTCTTTTTTAAGAGAGAGTGCACACACATGCATGTATGAGTAGGGGGAGGGGGGAGGCGGAGAGAATCTTAAGAAGGCTCCATGCTCAGCACAGAGCCTGATGCAGGGCTTGATCTCATGACCCTGAAATCATGACCTGAGCTGAAATCAAGAATCGGATGCTTAACAGACTGAGCCATCCAGGTGTCCCGAGACCCTCCTTCTTAATCATCACTGCCTGGCATCAAAACGCCGAGTGCCACATAACCACAAATAGAAACTGCTAGTTGTGAGTTTCACACACACTCCCTGTTACTGCCACCAAGGAAGTAGGGTTTGGAGACCAGTTATGTGACCATAAACACATTTCTTAACTCCTTAGGTTCCAATTTCTATATCCAAAAAATTAGGAAAGATATCTCTGGCTTTGTGGCTGTCAAGAGTATTAAAAGATAAAAGAGGAATGGTATACACATGCTACCTACGAACTGTGCATCAGGTACTGTGTAAGGCCCTTCTTATGCTACATATAACGTCTAATCATGGTGACTCAGCCTTCAGATCATTTGTCAAGAAAGAAAAAAAATATGGGGGAAACAGGATAAGGGGATGATAGCAAAAGATAACAATTTCTTCTTGAGATGATAAAAGTGATCTAAAATTGACTATAATGATGGTTATACTTACCTGGAAACCCCTAAAAACCATTGAATTGTATACTTTAAACAGGTGAATTATATGATATGTGGATTATATTTCAATAAAGCTGTTAAAAAAAAGAGAGAAAAAATAAGTTATTAGGCAGCAATATTACCCAATCAGACAGATTCTGGCTATGCAAGGCTGCATTTTAACTCATTTGGTAAGTATATATTAAGCACCTGCATGTGCCAGGAGTGATTCTAGATGGCAGAGATATAGTAACACACAAAAGAAACAAAACCCTACCCTAATGGAGTTAACAATAAGCCGAAAACACACGCATATGTAATAAATATCAGGCATGATAGTTGTTATTAAAAAATAGAGAAACAGATCAGACTATTTTAAATACAGTGATCAGGGAAGACAGCTCTGTGGAGGTATCCTGTGAATGTAAAACCAAATGATATAAAGAAGCAATTGCAGCAGAAGAAATAGCAAATACTGTGGGCCTGAGACAAAAATGAATGTGGATATTCAAGAAACAGAAAAAATGCCCATGTGCCTGAAGGACATTGAGTTTATTATCTCTGAGTTTGTGTTCTGACAGTCTGAATACCTGCTTGTACCTATCTTATGAAATGTTACAATTTTACAAGAAATAATTTGGAATTAAAATACCACTTTGGAGAACTTTGGACATAACCAAAATTCCCCACTGTGGAGGTATCATAGAGCAAAAGGGAAGCAAAATTTCTAATAATCAATGGTCATTCACCTTTGGTTGGATTAAAAACCTCTTAAAAATTTTTCATTAAAGCTTTATTATTGTGCAAAATACATTATCCAAAATATATTCATATATATATGTGATATTAAATATATATATTCATTAAATGCTTCTTTGCCCAAAGCCAATGAAATATGTGAAAATTTAGAAATATTTCACTTTTGAATCCATCAAAATCTTGTTCCTCTATTCATTGCCTAACTCCTACAATAGCTCGTTCTCCCTCTGATAGTCTCCCAATTTTTCCTTTTTTATCTTTTCACCTAGATCTTCTTCCCTTTTCCCCAAATTCTCCTGGTCTTAACCCAACCTCCCCCCTCTGATTTTGTCCTAAAGTTCATAATTTCCTTTAAAAATAAGATCACTGAAACAGGAATACATACTTGGCAGGTAGATTTTAAGATCTGGCCTTGGTCTAACAGATAATTATCACATATTTCCCCAAACTCTGAAAGGAAAAGTAGAAATTTACTGAAGACTTTCAATAGTATTGGGAACGCAGTGTCCCAATCTCTCTGACCTATAATAACTAATAATAACTAATACTTGTGCTCATAAATCCATTTGATATTTGATGCTGAAGCCTGGCAAAAACAACAACAAAAACATCTTATTGGAAATATTCCCAAAAAGTGAAGTTATCCCCAAGGTCCACCAAATAGAATAGGAATTTTTAAAAGCACAAAATGTGGGGCAACCATAACTGAGGGTTATACTTGTTATATTTTCAGTAAAGAATGACTAGATATGAATCCAGTCTTGCAAGCAAAGAAAGGGCAAATATATCAGATGTCTTAGAAATTACCTTTTCAATAACTTCGGTCAACATTCAGGATAGATCCACAGGCAGATGCTTCTGCTGCACTATTCTCACCTCTTAGGAATGGCCTTAAGCTATAAATGCAGGACTTGGTATGTAAACAAATACTCAAATAGGAAATAGTTCGCCTAATGGGCCTTTAGCGTTTGCCCAAACATATTGAGAGGGTCTTAGAACAAAAACAGAGTAAGACCCAAAAACAAGTTAATGGCTTTGCAAAATAAAACTATTGAATGACCCCTGGTCATCTTGGGTTCCCCAAAACAAAAAATGCCCAAGATAGATCTTTAGAATTATCCATGATTTGGGATGCATTGAAAAGAGTAATTTTTTCTAGGGGTGCCTGGATAGCTCAGTCAGTTGGGCGTCTGACTCTTGATTTTAGCTCAGGTTGTGATCTCAGGGTCATGGGATTGAGCCCCATGTGGGGCTCCATGCTGGGCATGGAGGCTGCTTGGGATTCTCTTTCTCCCTCTTTCTCTGCCTCTTCTCCTACTTGCTCTTGCTCTCTCTCTCTCTCACTAAATAAACAAAATCTTAAAAAAAAAAGTAATTTTTTCTAAACATAAGATGGGTTCCTATCAACAATGATTTGGAGTCAAGGAACTTCTAGATGCTCCAATGCTGACAAAGGAAATAGCTACTCTAAAAGGTAAAAATCTTAAAAATGGATGACCTAGAAACCAAGAGACTAGCTCATCATTATGTCAAGCAGATAGTCCTTATAAAGGGTATTTGCATCTGTGATGCCTCAAACACCTAGATTTTAGAAGGGCTCAAATAAACCATTATAGAATGCTAAAATTCATCCTCAACACTAAAGAACATATACTGGAAACTATATGAATGTAAGTTATATGGAGATAAGCTCTGGCATTCCCAGGATAGCTTACTGGTAGCACCAGATGACCTCAAGCTGAACCTTGTTAAGATCCTTCATGAAGGAGTGCCTGGGTGGCTCAGTCAGTTAAGAGTCTGCCTTCAGCTCAGGTCATGATCCTGGAATTGAGCCCCACATTGAGCTCCTTGCTCAGCAAGGAGCCCACTTCTCCCTCTCCTCCCTGCTTGTACTCTCTCACTGTCTCTCCTTCTCTCTCTCTCAAATAAATAAATAAAATCTTAAAAAAAAAAAA
>NW_025408740.1:0-19074 GCF_002201575.2 Neomonachus schauinslandi | reverse complement strand
AAAAAAAATAAGCTCATCAAAAGCTACTCAACATCATTAGTCATCAGAGAAATTAAAATTAAAACCATAATGAAATAACACTGCACACCCACTAGAATGGCTAAATTTAAGACCAGTAATACCAATTGTCAATGAGGATATAGGGCAACTGGAACATTCATGCATTGCTGGTGGATTATTAACGGTACAACACTTTTGAAAAATAATTGCTTGTTTCTTTTTTTAAAATTTAGCTTCATTATTTTTTTAATTTTCTATTGAGATATAATTGACATATAACATTATATTTGTATACAGCATGATTTGATATGTATATATAGTGAAATGATCACCACAATAAGTCTAGTTAATATGTTACCACACATTGTTGCAAATTTTTTTTCTTATGGTAAGAACTTTTAAGATCTACTCTCTTAGCCACTTTCAAATATACAGTATGGTATTAATTACAGTGATCATGCTGTAGGTTACATCCCTGTGACTTACTTATTTTGTAACTGAAAATTTGTACCTTGACCATCTTCACCCATTTCACCCCCTTAAACCAGCCCCAGCCAATCTGTTTTCTGTATCTATGAGTTTGTTATTTTTTTTTAAGATTTCACATATAAGTGAGATCATATGGTATTTATATTTCTCTGTTTGACTTATTCTACTTAGCATAATGCCCTCAAGTTGTCACAAATTACAAGATTTCAGGACGCCTGGGTGGCTCAGTTGTTAAGCGTCTGCCTTCGGCTCAGGTCACGATCCCAGGTCCTAGGATCGAGCCCTGCATTGGGCTCCCTGCTCGGTGGGAAGCCTGCTTCTCCCTCTCCCACTCCCCCTGCTTGTGTTCCCTCTCTCGCTGTCTCTCTGTCAAATAAATAAATAAAATCTCTAAAAAAAAAAACAAATGACAAGATTTCCTTCTTTTTATGGCTGAATAATATTCCATTGGTGTGTGTGTGTATGTGTGTGTATGTCACATTTTCTTTATCCATTCATCTACTGATGGATACTTAGGTTGCTTCCATGTCTTGGCTATTGTAAATAATGCTGCAATGAATATTGTGGTACAGGTATTTTTTGAGTTAGTGTTTTCATTTCCTTCAGAAATATAACAAGTGGAATTGCCTATTTCTTATCAAGTTTAGCCACATCTACCTTATAAACCAACTGTTCCACTTTTAGGTATTCATCCAAATAAAATGAAAACATGTCCCCAAAAAGACTTGTGCAAAATATTTATGACAGCTTTATTCTTTTTTTATTTTATTTTTTAATCCAAGTATAATTAACATATAGTGTTAGTTTCAGGTGTACAAAATAATTATTCAACAATCACTCAGTGCTCATCACGGTAAGTATACTTTTAATCACCTTCACCTATTTCACCCAGCTCCCCTCCAGCAACTACCAGTTTGTTCTCTATACTTAAGAGTCTGGTTTTTTGTTTGTCTCTTTTTTTCTTCATTTGTTTTGTTTTTTAAATTCCACGTATGAGTGAAATCATATGGTATTTGTCTTTCTCTCACTGACTTATTTCACTTAGCATAATACCCTCTAGATCCATCCATGTTGTTTTGAATGGCAAGACTTCATTCTTTTTTATAGCTGAGTAATATTAATATATATACATTGTGTATATATATGTTAATATATATGTGTGTGTGTGTGTATATATATATGTGTATATATATATATATATATATATATATATATATACACATATATATATATATGCCATGCCTTCTTTATCCATTCATCTATGAATGGACATTTGAGTTGCTTCCATATCTGGGCTACTGTAACTGCTATAAACATAGGGGTGCATATATCTTTTTGAATTAATGTCTTTGTTTTTTTTTTTTTTTTTAAGATTTGATTTATTTATTTGACAGAGAGAGATATAGCGAGAGAGGGAACACAAGCAGGGGGAGTGGGAGAGGGAGAAGCAGGCTTCCCGTGGAGCAGGGAGCCCAATGTGGGGCTCGATCCCAGGACCCCGGGATCATGACCTCAGCCGAAGGCAGTCACTTAACCAACTGAGCCACCCAGGAGCCCAGTGTTTTTGTTTTCTTTGAGAAAATACCCAGTAGTAGAATTACTGGATCACATGGTAATTCTGTTTTTAATTTTTTGAGAAACCTCCATACTGCTTTCCACAGTGGCTGCACCAGTTTGCATTCCCACCAACAGTGCACAAGGGTTCCTTTTTCTTCATGTCCTCACCAACACTTACTTCTTGCGTTTTTGATTTTAGCCATTCTGACAGGTGTGAGGTGATACCTCATTGTGGTTTGGATTTGCATTTCCCTGATGATGAGTGATGTTGAGCATCTTTTTATGTGTCTGTTGGCCTTCTGTATGTCTTTGGAGAAATGTCTGTTCATGTGTCCTGACCATTTTTAATTAGATTAAAACTGGATTTTTTTTTGTTGAGTTGTATAAGCTCTTTATATATTTTAAATATTAACCACTTACCAGATATATCATTTGCAAATATCTTCTCCCATTCAGTCAGTTGCTTTTTGTTTTGTTGATGGTCTCCTTCACTGTGCATAAGCTTTTTTTTTTTTTTAAGATTTTATTTATTTGACAGAGAGAGACACAGTGAGAGAGGGAACACAAGCAGGGGGAGAAGGAGAGGGAGAAGCAGGGAGCCCGATGCTGGCTTGATCCCAGGACCCCGGGACCATGACCTGAGCTGAAGGCAGATGCTTAACGACTGAGCCACCCAGGCGCCCCATGTGCAAAAGCTTTTATTTTGGTGTATCCCCAATAGTTTCATTTTGTATAGCAGTTTTTTCTTTATAGCCCCAAAATGGAATAAACCAAATTTGTCAACAGATGCATGAATAAATTGTGCTATATCTAATATGGAATACCACTCATAAATTAAAAAGAACATATTACTGATACACTCAAGAACATGTATGAATCTTAAAACACATATTAAGTGCAAGAAGCCAGATACAGAATAGCATATACTGTATAATCCCATTTATATTATATTTGAGAATGGGCAAAATTAAACTATGGTGATAGATATTAGAACACTGTTACCTCTAACGTGCAGTAGGAAGTTGTCTGGAAAGGAGGAAGAAGAAACTATTCTATCTAGAGTGATAGAATTGTTTTCTATCTTGATTAGTGTTTTGTTGCATAGGTGTATAAATTTGTCAAAATCATCAAACGGTGCCCATAATGAATTTCACAGTACGTTAATTATACCTTGAAAAAAATTTGAGTTAAAAACAGAAAAAATAGAGCCAATAAATACATCCAAAAGTTAATTATTTGGAAAAACAAAAAGAACATAATAAAAAACCTGTTAGCTGTTGCAATTGAGAAAAAAATGGGGGGGGGACTTTAAGTACATAAAATTAGAAATGACAGTGAGAAAATAACCATCAGACTGAGCACTTTTTAAAATGATATGAGTCTACTTTGCAAATAAATTTGGAAAAGTAGATGCAGTGGATAATTTTCTAGCAAATACAACATGTCAAAATCAATCTCAGTGGAGACAGAAAGTCTAAACACATAAAATACCACAGAAGAAATAGAGGAAGTAGAAAAACAGCTTTCCCATAAAAATGTCCCAGGCCCAGACTGTTTCTCAGAGATATTCTATTTTTAAAAATTATTGTATGAAGTGAAATGATTGCATCAACAGAAGAAAACTATAGACCAATCTAACTTATAAATATCAATAATTAGCAAATAGGATCCAACAGCACATTCAAACATGCATCAAGACCGAGTAGATTCAATATTCTAAAAATCCATTAATATGATCCATCATATTAATAGAGCTAAGAATTATGTAAGTATGTATCTAGAAAAGCTGAACTATTACAAGACTAGAAAACTACTACAAACAAAAGAATTTAGTGAAATAGGTTATAAAATCAACATACAAAAATCAAGTCTTCCTATAAAGAAAACAAAGATCAGTTTATATTGGAAGAGAAAACCACCTTTGTGAAAATTAAATAAAATTAAATACCAAACAATGAATCATGGCACACTACATCAAAACTAATGTTGTACTGTATGGTGACTAACATAACATAATAAAATTTAAAAAATTAAACACCCAGGAATAAATTTATCAAGAAATGTCCAAAACCTACAGGAAGAGTAACTATGGAGTAATTAAAAAACACAAAAATAACCTTGCTTAAATGAAAAGATATACCAGATTCTTGGACAGGAAAACTCAATATCAGAAATTTTAAGTCTCCCTAAGTTCATAAAATGTAATATAGTTCATAAGTTTAATATAATTCAACAAAAATATGAGTAAGTTTCTTTCTGGAGCTAGATAATTTTTTTTAATAAAATTCATTTGGAAGAACAGATAAGCAAGAATAGCCAAGGGGGAAAAGCCTGAGAAAGAGAGAGAGAGAGAAATGAGAAAGGGATAGCATTGTCAGATATTAAAACATACTATAATGTCTCTAATTAAGAGTGTGGCAGGGTAACATGCATGGCCCAGTGGAACAAATAGAAAATCCAGAAATAGACCCAACTGCATTTGGAAATTTAGCATAAAGGCAGAATCTCAAGTTAGTGGGGAAAATGATGGCTTTTTGATCAAAGGCATCAGGCTAACTCAATAGCCATAGGTAAAAGGATAAAATTGTATTAATTCCCCCAAACTGTGTACCAAGATAAATTTCAAGTGGATTAGGAAATTAACTGTATTTTTTAAAGACTTTATTTATTCATTTGACAGAGAGAGACACAGCGAGAGAGGGAACACAAGCAGGGGGAGTGGGAGAGGGAGAAGCAGGCTCCCCGCTGAGCAGGGAGCCCAATGCGGGGCTCAATCCCAGGAGCGGGGCTCAATCCCAGGACCCTGAGATCATGACCTGAGCCGAAGGCAGTCGCCTAACAACTGAGGCACCCAGGTGCCCCAGATTAGGAAATTAAATGTATTAAATGAATCCATACAAGTATAGAAAAAACAAATCTGAATTATTCTATAATCTAGGAGTGAGGAGAACTTCCCTACCTGATTCAGTATCTAGAAGTCATAAGGGAAAAAATTAATGAATTTATTACATAAAAAAAGAAAAAAAATTTTTTTACTAACATAGCATAAAAACACCATAAGGAAAGTAAAGAGAAACTGGGGGAAAAATTTCAACTTTATCATAGATAAAGGGTTAATATTTACAATATATAAAGAGCCTTAAAAAAGAAAGAATGAAAGACTAATAATGGTATATAGGGAGAAAGAAGCTAGGAAAATGTACAGACAATTCACAGAAAACTAAATATGCCCCTTATCTACATGAAAAGATCTTGATTATACACATAATAAGAAAAAGGCAAATTAAAAATACACTAGTGTATTGATTTCTGCATCAGGATAAAAAGCTTTTCAAAGGAAACAATCAACAACAACCTATGGAATGGGAGAAGATATTCATAAATGACATATTGATTAAAGGGCTAGTATCCAAAGTCTTTAAAGAACTTACCAAACTGAACACCCAAAAAACAAAAAATCCTGTCAAGAAATGGGCAGAAGACGTGAACAAACATTTCTCCAAAGAAGACATATAAATGGCCACAGACACATGAAAAATGCTCAACATCACTCATCATCAGGGAAATACAAATCAAAACCACAATGAGATACCACCTCACATCTGTCAGAATGGCTAAAATTAACTCAGGAAACAACAGATGTTGGCAAGGATGCAGAGAAGGGGAAACCTTTACACTGTTGGTGGGAATGCAAGCCGGTGCAGCCACTCTGGAAAACAGTGTGGAGGTTCCTCAAAAAGTTAAACATAGCATAGAACTACCTTATGACCCAGCAATTGCAATTCTAGGTATTTATCCAAAGGATACAAACAGTGATTTGAAGGGGCACCTGCACCCCAATGTTTACAGCAGCAATGTCCACAATAGCCAAAATATGGAAAGAGCCCAGATGTCCATAGACAGATAAATGGATAAAAATGTAGTATATATATACAATGGAGTATTACTCAGCCATCAGGAAAAATGAAAACTTGTCATTTGCAACAATGTGGATGGAACTAGAGGGTATTATGCTAAGTAAAATAAGTCAGTCAGAGAAAGACAAATACCGTATGATTTCACTCGGATTTGGAATTTCAAAAACAAAACAAATGAACATAGGAGAAGGGAAGGAAAAATAAAATAATACAAAAACAGAGGGGGAGGCAAACCATAAGAGACTCTTAAGGAACAAACTGAGGGTTGCTGGAGGGGAGATGGGTGGGGGGATGGGGTAATTGGGTGATGGGCATTAAGGAGGGCACTTGATGTAATGAGCACTGGCTGTTATATGCAAATGATGAATCACTAAATTCTACCCCTGAAATTAATAATACACTATATATTAACTAAATTAAATTTAAATAAAAATAAAAAAATACACCAGTGTACTGCTTCTCACCTATCAGAGTGGTAAAAATCCAAAATATCAACATGTACTCTTTTGACCAGGCTTTGAGAAAACAGGAACTCCCATCATTGCTGGAAGTAATACAAAGAGGTACAAATCCTACAGACAGGAATTTAGCGATATTTAGCAAAATAGCATATGCACTCTGATCCTTTGACCCAGAAAGCCTACTTCTAGGTATCTGTCCTAAAAAACACTGACAGAAACTCAAAAACATGAACACTTGTTTTGTAATAGCAAAAAACCTAACCTAATGTCCATCAACAGGAATCTACTGGATAAACTATGTACATTCAAATAGTGAAGTACTATGCAACTATGGAAAGGAATGCAGACTATCTTTATATATTACTATGGCATGATTTCCAGAATATAGTTCTGTATACAAACACACATACACACACATGTATGTAAGATTCAGGTATAGTTTTGCCTATGTAGAAAATTCAGAAGGATAAACCATAAAGTAAATAAAATTGTTGGCTAAAGGGAAAGGGGAAAAAAAAGAGGAGAGTTTGGGATAGAAGCTGGACTTCTCTGAATAACACCTTGTTTTTTTATTTTTTACATTATTTTTTATCAAAGCATAGCTGACAAATAATGTTATATTAGTTTCAGGTAAACACCATAGTGAATTGACAATTCTATATATTATGCACTGCTCACAGTGCAGTTTTTTCAGATTTGACCCAAGAAGCCTACTTCTAGGAAAATGAGCCATGAAAATATTTTAGATGATTATAAATAGTGTCAAATCAGAATGAAAAAAAAACAACGCCTAAAATAAGAACAAAATTAAATAGGCATATGATGCAGAGGTATATTATTTTAAATGGTTTCAAAATACAACAATTCAGCTGTATGTCTCTAGTAAGATAAATCTAAGAACTGCAATAATAATAATAATAATAATAATAACTATTTTCACATATTTTGGTATTATTTGTCCAAAATCTATATAATCTATATAATAGGATAAAACAACTAAGCAATTACACTATTGTCATTAAGAGCCAAGATTTTTTCCCGTAAGAGGAAAAGATTCAAAATACTGAGGGTTGCAGGATGGGGTGGCTGGGTGATAGACACTGGGGAGGGTATGTGCTATGGTGAGTGCTGTGAATTGTGTAAGACTGTTGAATCACAGACCTGTACCTCTGAAACAAATAATACATTATATGTTAAAAAAAAGAAGAAGATAGTAGGAAGGGAAAAATGAAGAGGGGGAATCGGAGGGGGAGACAAACCATGAGAGACTATGGACTCTGAGAAACAAACTGAGGGTTCTAGAAGGGAGGGGGGGATGGATTAGCCTGGTGATGGGTATTAAAGAGGGCATGTACTGAATGGAGCACTGAGTGTTATACACAAACAATGAATCATGGAACACTACATCAAAAACTAATGATATAATGTATGGTGATTAACATAACATAATAAAGAAAAAAATTTAAATTTAAAAATAAAAAATAAAAAAAAATACTGAGGGTTGCGGAAAGGGAGGTGGGTGGGGGATGGGGTAACTGGATGATGGGCATTAAAGAGGGCATGTGATATGATGAGCACTGGGTGTTATATTCAACTAATGTATCATTGAACATTAAATCAAAAGCTAATGATGTACTATACGTTGGCTAATTGAATTTAAATTAAAAAAATTATTAGGCAAAAAAATAAAAATTAAAAAATAAAAGAAATAAAATTGAAGAGTTAAGCAAAGCCCTGTAATCTTAAATTTGGATTGAAAGTATCAGTATAAACTCATAATATATTTTCTCTTTAAGAGAGATTTCCATTTCCAAGCTTGGATACCTTTTTTTCCCAGAAGATGATGACTGGGGTCATGGCCATGTCCGAACTCAGGAAGCAATTTAGAGGTTCTCACCTGCCAGAGATGAGAAAATCTGAGCACAAAGAGAAGAACAACTGCAATGAATTGAAACACATGGAATATGTTAAAATTTATGAGTTCCTTCCTAATGATACCATAAAACAAAAAACCTCATTGGTCACCTCTGGAGGATATAAGGGAACCAACCCACTATTCTGAATGCAGGTAAGTATAGGGAAAGAAACATTTAACCTGTTTTTCCTGATTAAACTATATCATAAGTTAACTAAATAGGTGACGAGGAAACAATTCTCTCTACAGAAATAGTCCAAGTAATAAATGAGGAAGGAATAATAGAATTAGAATGCCACCATTTTGCAAATCCCCAAATGAAATCATGAATCTAGACAATGATTATTAATGGCTGTTACATCACAAAAAAAAGACAACAGGTCATATATGCTGGCCGATAGAAGTGCATGACAATACTTACAATGTAGTCTTGCAAAGAAAGAAACAAATCGGAATTAGACCAACAAGTCACTAGATCTAGCTGCCGTGTTATGGGAAATATAGGGGACAAAGGAGCAAGGTAAATGATACCAGAGGGATGCAGTCCTATCTAGAAAATAGGAAATGGCCTGATCTCTTCAACAAATGAATTATAAAGTAGTAAAAGAAAGGCAGGGGAATCTATAAATTGAGGAGACAAAGAGAAGTATCAGTTGCTTGCATTGCGTGAATCTTATTTAGATCCTAATTCAACTGGAAAAAATAGGAGACAATTGTGGAAATGTGAGCACTGGATATTTGATGATATTAAGAACTTACTAATTTTTTTCAATGCAATAATGATGTTAAGATTGTAATTTTTAAAAAGCTCTATTGTTTAGAAAAGCATATACAAATGTTTACAGATGACATTATTTAGGGGATGTGTGTTAAATACTCTGATGGGGGCGGGGTACAGATGAAATGAAAGTGGCTGTGAGTTTATTTTGTGTCTGGGTAATAGGGACATGAGGATTCATTATACTATTCTGTCTAATTTTGTGAATTTTTGAATTTGTTATAAAAACTATTTAATGCAAGAAATTCATAAACCGGCTAATCACTATATGTGTGAAGTAGGTCTTTTGAAAGTAGAGAACTGAGCAGGAAAACCCATTAAACTCACTCAAAATGTATCTTTTCTTTCTGTCACTTTAGGCAGCCACATTTTGCTGGAGCTGGACTAGCTGTTTAACAAATGCTCCACGTGGAGTATGGTATGCCAACAAGATTCCCCATCTGGAGAGGCTACCAAACCTTGACACTGCCCCATGGCCTCAGGCCACCTTCCCAGACTAAACCACCTATTCCTAAAAGCTGGCCTAAGGCCTTCTGCCAGCCCACAGGCATGAGGCGGGCACACTGCTGGTCCAATAACATACCTCGGACCCTCTGCTAACTCAATCTCTCTCCCACTATGAAGTTCCCTCTGACCTGTCTTGTCTGTAGAGCTGTCTCCTTCCCTAGGTTTTAATCATTACTTTTTCACCAAAAATTCCCTGCCTATGTTGCCTATGTTGTCTTTGTTTCTTGAGGCCTGTTTCTATCAAAATCTTATTTGCGTGCACCCGTATACACACACACAGATACACACACACACACACAACCCCCACAGCCTGTAAGTAGTAGTCTCTTACAAGAATAGGCACCAGTGATGGCTTCAGCAACACATGTACTAAAATTGGAATGTTACAGAGAAGATTAGCATGGGCCCTGCACAAGGATGACATGCAAATTCATGAAGCATTCCATATTTAAAATTTAAAACAAGAAGAAGAGGCACCTTATACCTAATTTAATTTAAATTAAAATTAAAAACAAGAAGAAGAGCCACCTTATACCTATCATCTGCTGTGTCGGTAGCCCTAGAATGACCTCAGGGTCATTCAGACACTCACAATGACCCTGAGAGGAGCTGTTATTATCCTATTATACAGATGAGGAAATGGAGGTAGAAGCTTAACCCAAACCACACAGCTTGTAAATGGCAGAGCTGGGATTTAAATCCAGGTTTATCTGCTTGCAAAGCATTTTTATTTAACCATAAACTGCCTGAATTGCCTTCTTTAGCAGCAAAGTGGCTATTCAATCAGTGCTCGCTAAGAGATACATGAATCTAACTGAGAAATTCAGGCATCCTGCTCATGTCTTCCCTTTCACATCTTCTTTATGTCCCAATGTCAGGCATCCCCTCTGTTCCCTGGAGTGGAGGGGCTGAAGGATGCTTTCCACTGGGCCTGGAAGAATATAAACACATCTGGAAGGAGGCTGCTGCTGAGCAAACCACGCTCCCCCCAGAGTGTGGACAGGATGAGGTGTCTATAAATAATGTTAAGAGTGTGAAGAGATTCTCTCCCCTGGGCTCCCTTTGCAAAAGGTTGATGGTAATTGATGAGGCTACAGGGACATGCCAATCCTTCTGCTCTTAGAACCAGGTGTGGTTATTTACAGAAATGTCACTTTCCCAGCCCTCCTTTCCCATCTCTGCCAGAGGGCTGGAGATCAGCAAAGATCAATTTACTGCTGCCCCAGGGCACATGGCAATAAGCCACCTATATGCCCCACTGTCTACAAACCAGGCTCAGGCTCCTGTTCTGGCTGAGAGTTGCTTCCTCTTTGGAAATTTGGAGAGAGAGAAAGATCACAGATTTGCTCCCTTTCCAGGCAGAGGGAGGTCAAGTGAACCATATTACAAACCACCAAGTCAATAAAATCTGGAGTTCCCACATTGTCCAGCTCAGAGTGGGAGAAATAAGTAGACCACTGGACCAGAAGTCAGACGTGTGGATCCCGACCCCAACGAGGCCATCTGTTAGCATTTGATGTCTGAGTTCCAGTTTCACATCTGTAAAATGGAGGCTAGTCCTCTGTCATATGTCAGACACAAAAGGGTTTTGAAAAGAATAAATTAAGTAATGGAGTTAAATGACCTGCAGTGTATGGGAGATCATTATTATAGTCCTTATAATGAAGGACTCTGTTAGAGAAGTGTCCATGATAGGTTTTGGAAAATACCTTCTAACTGCCCGCACTCCCATGGTCTTGCTGGTCAGTAGCATGAGCAAAGTGGAAGTGTAGCATATAAATTTAATTTCTCAGGGCATCCGAAGTGTAGGTGAAGATCATTCTGTTATAACAAGGTTTACACCAAAAAAAAAAAAAAATCAATTTCACAACTAAATAAAAACACTTTTGGGAATAAGAGGGCAGAGCTACATCTCAAGATTAAGCAAGCTGGCTTAAAGTTCTACTCAGAATTACCAGATCTCAACCAATATTGGATGGAAAATTGTCATACTCCTTCCTTGCTGAGGGTGATACTGAAAGACCACACTAGAGGCTCCCCACTGCCAACATATCCAGGGTAACCAGTACAGAGAGGCCAGAGGGAATGACAGACTAATGAGCAACAAGACACCCCAATCTGATGTTCCAGCTTCTTTTGGGGACTCCTCCCCAGTGCCTTTGCCAACAGCGCCCTTGGGCAGTAGCTCACACGGATAACCTCTCCCAGCCCTACAAAGTGGGAAGCTTGACCTGTAAACAACAAAGCTTGGATTTGAATCCAGGTCCATCTGCTTTCTAAGAACCACAACCTCCTCCCAGTCTATAACTAGTTCACTTTGCAGGGGAGTCCAGTTAGAGCCAACGGGAACTATATCTTATTCCCTTCTATCAGACCTCACCTTTAGCCATCTGGTCCTTTTTTGTTTCCATGATGTGGGCTTATACTTGGAAAGCAAAACCCTAGAGCTGCTCTCATCTAAAAAGGGTATCAGGTTGGACTGACCATGGTTGTTTGCTTCTTGATCAGGAGGGGAGCATTTTTCCTTTCCTCAGAAATTCCAAGCCCAAGAAACAATTGATTGAAAATATGTATAAAAAAGCTGTTTTATTTCTCTCCTTAAGAGGAGATGTTTTAGAAAAAGTTCTGCCTGTCTGATTTGGCATTAGGAAGAAGAAGTATAAATAATAATTTTTATAAGCCATGATAACAGTTAACATTCATGAGTATTTTTTTATTTAAGTGTCAAAATTTATGCTGAGTGATTTACATGGATTGTCTCAAATGATTAAACAGTCTGCACAAGATTCTTTATCCCTATTTCCAGATGAGGGATGGAAGCTCAAAGTAATTTACCCAGATCACACTGTTGAGAGGCAGCTTCAATTCAGTGCCTAGATCTTCTGGGGTAAAACCCCACACTGGTTACATAGGCTCAGGCCTTGTTCTATACAGCCTATTAAATATCCTTTTAAAAAATCCTTTCCTTGTATAAACTAAATACGGTATATCCATACAATGGTATATTATTCAGCCATTAAAAGTAATGAAGTACTGATAATGTGCTACAACATGGATGAAACTTGAAGACGTTATGCTAAGTGAAGTAAGCCAGACCCAAAAGAACAAATATTGTGTAATTCCACTTACATGAAATATCAAGAATAGGCAAATTCATAGAGACAGAAAGTAGGATTCAGGTTACCTCTGGAAACCTAAAGGGAGAATGGGGAAGGCGGAGAATAGAAAGTTATTGTTAATGAGTAGTGATGGTTGCACAAGATCGTGAATGTAGTTTATGCCACTGAATTGCACGTTAAAATAGTTAAAATTCCAGTGATGAGCACTGAGTGTTATACTGAAATGATGAATCATTGAACATTATATCAAAAACCAATGATGTACTATACCTTGGATAATTAAGTTTAAATTTCAAAAATGTCAAAAAAATAGTTAAAATTCCAATTTAAAAAATTTTATACCATGTCTTCCTTATCTATATGCCTATCAATGGACACTTGGGTTGCCTCCATATCTTGGCTATTGTAAATAATGCTACAATAAACATAAGGGTGCAGATAGCTTTTCAAATTATTGTTTTGTTTTCTTGGGGTAAATATCCATAGTAGAATTATTGTATCATATGGTATTTCTATTTAATTTTTTTGAGGAGCCTCCATATTGTTTTCCACAGTGGCTGCACCAGTTTGCATTCCCACCAACAGGGTATGAGGGTTACTTGTTCTCCACAGCCTAACCAACACCTTTTTTTTTTTTTTTTTTTTTTTTTTTTTTTATTTTAGCCATTCTGACTGGTGTAAGGTGATATCTCATGGTGGTTTTGATTTGCATTTTCCTGATGCCGAGTGATGTTGAGCATTTTTTCATGTGTCTGTTGGCCATCTGGATGTCTTCTTTGGAAAAATGTCTATTTGAGTCCTTTGCCCATTTTTGAATTGGATTGTTTGGCGGTTTTGGTGATGAATTGTATAAGTTCTTTGTAGTCCTTGGATATTAACCCCTATTGAATATGTCATTTGCAAATGTCTTCTCCCACTCAATAGTTTGCCTTTTGTTTTGTTGATGGTTTCCTTCACTGTGTAAACCTTTTTTATTTTGATGTAGCCCCAATAGTTTATTTTTGCTTTTGTTTCCATTGTCTTAGGAGATGTATCTAGAAAAATGTTGCTAAGAGAAATTACTGCCTGTGTTCTCTTCTAGGATTTTTATTGTTTCAGGTCTCACATTTAGGTCTTTAATACATTTTGAATTTATTTTTGTGTATGGTGTGAGAAAGTGGTCCAGTTTCATTCTTCTGCATGTAGCTGTCCAGTTTTCCCAGCACCATTTATTGAAGAGATGTTTTTCCCCATTGTATATTCTTGCCTCCTCTGTCATAGATTAATTGACCATATAAGCATGGATTTATTTCTGGACTCTCTGTTTTATTCCATTGATCTATGTATCCATTTTTATCCCAGTACCATACTGTTTTAATTACTATAGCTTTGTAGTGTATCTTGAGATCTGGAATTGTGAAACCTCTAGCCTTATTTTTCTTTCTCAAGATCACTTTTGCTATTCAGGATCTTTTGTGGTTCCACACAAATTTTAGGATTATTCTAGTTTTGTGGAAAATGTTGTTGATATTTTGACAGGGATTTCATTAAATCTGAAAATTGCTTTGGGTAATGTGGACATTTTAACAATATTTGTTCTTCCAACCCATGAGCATGAAATATTTTTCCATTTGTTTATGTCATCTTGAGTTTCTTTCATCAATGTTTTATAGTTTTCAGAGTATAGGACTTTCACCTCTGTGGTTAGGTTTATTCCTAGGCATTTTATTCTTTTTTGTGCAATTGTAAGTGGACTTAATTTCTCTTTCTGCTACTATATTATTAGTGTATAGAAATGCTACTGATTTCTGGATATTAATTTTGTGTCCTACAAAATTTACTGAATTCATTTATTACTTCTAGTAGTTTTTTGGTGGAGTCTTTAGAGTTTTCTATGTATAGTATCATGTCATCTGCAAACAGTGACAGTTTAACTTCTTTACCAATATAGATCCCTCTAATTTCTTTTTCTCATCTGATTGCTGTGGCTAGGACTTCTAGTACCATGTTGAATAAAGGTGGCAAGAGTGGACCCCCTGTTCCTGATGTTAGGGGAAAAGCTCTCAGTTTTTCACCACTAAGATGTTAGCTGTGGGTTTTCATACATGGCCTTTATGATGTTGAGGTATGTTCCCTCTAAACCCAATTTGTTGAGACTTTTTATCATGAAAGGATGTTGAATTTCATCAAATGCTTTTTCTGCATCTATTAAGATGATCATATAATTTTTTATTATTATGTTCAGTTAGCCAACATACAGTATATCATTAGATCTTAATGTAAAGTTCAACGATCCATTAGTATATAATTTTTATCTTTCGTTTTGTTGACATGGTGTATCATGTTGATTGATTTGTGAATATTGAACCAACCTTACATTCCCAGAATAAATCCACTTGATCATGGTGAATGATCCTTTTAATGTATTATTGAATGCAGTTTGCTAATATTTTGTTGAGGATTTTTGCATCAACGTTCATCAGGAATATTGGCCTCTAGTTTTCTTTTTTGTGATGTCTTGGCCTGGTTTTGGTATCAGGGTAATGTTGATCTTGTAGAATGTATTTGGAAGCTTTCCTTCCTCTTCTGTTTTTTGGTATAGTTTGAGGAGAATAGATATTAACTCTTCTTTAAATGTTTGGTAGAATTTACCTATGAATCCATCTGGTCCTGCACTTTTATTTTTTGGTAGTTTTTTGATTACTGATTCAATTTCATTTCTTGTAATTACTATATTCAGATTTTCTATTTCTTCCTGATTCAGTTTTAGAAGAGTGTATGTTTCTATGACTTTATTCATTTCTTCTAAGTTGTCCAACTTGTTGACATAATTTTTAATAGTACTCTCTTATAATCCTTTGTATTTCTGTGGTGTCAATTGTTACTTCTCTCTCATTTCTGATTTTATTTATTTGGGTCTTTTCCCTTTTTTTTTTTGATGAGTCTAGCTAAGAGTTTATCAATTTTATTTATCTTTTTAAAGAACCAGCTCTTAGTTTCATTGAGTTTTTTCTTTTTTTTTTTAGTTTCTATCACTTATTTCTGCTCTGGTATTATATTCCATGTGCACATTACAATAACGTGTATTCTGTTGTTTTGGGATGGAATGTTCTGTATGTATCTGTTATGTTCATTTGGTTTAATATGTCATTTAAAGACAGTATTTCCTTATTGATTTTCTACCTGGATGATCTATCCATTGATTTAAGTTGGGTGTTAAAGCCTCCTACTATTATTGTGTTATGTCAATTCCTCTATGTCTGTTAATTTCACTTTATGTATTTAGGTGCTCCAGTGTTATGATATCTTCTTATTGGATTGATCCCTTTATCATTATATAATGCCCTTCTTTGTCTATTGTTAGTTTTTGTTTTAAAATCTATTTTGTCTGATATAAGTATTGCTCCCCTGGCTTTTGTTTTTTTCCACTTTCATTTGCATGGTGAATGTTTTTTCATCCCTTCCCTTTCAGTCTGTATGTGTCTTTGGGCCTGAAGTGGGCCTTTTGTAGGCAGCAAATAGATGAGTCTTTTTTTTTTATCCATTCTGCCACCCTATATCTTTTGATTACAGCATTTAGACCATTTACATAAAATTCCAATTTTTATGTTGTGTATATGTATATTTTTTTATGTTATAAAATTTTTTTAAATCTCTTTTCTGCTTAAGTTAACCAAATGATTTCTGATACTTGCAACTAAGAACCTGTCTGATAACTATCTAAGATGGAAATTATGCTCTAGGTCCCAACAGTAATGAACAGTCCAAATTGTGCTGAAAAACATAAAAAAACAGATGAATAAAAGAGAGTAAACAACAGTTTTTCAATGTGCAGACTAGATCTGGGGATTCTTTTGCGTGAGTTTTCAAAGGGTAAACATGCAGGATGGGAGGCTGAGTTTTGGAAGCATCCAGGAAGGAAACTATTTTAACAGTATCCCTTTCAATTTTAAACAGAAAAACATATCAGAGACAGAAACTCTAGTTCTAGGTCTTCTATCATATACTACAGCAAATTCAATAACAATTCCTCTCCTGTACCAAGAAGCCCTGGGGTCATGGAGTCACAAAGAACAAGGTGGTACCTAGGACAGACTTCCTGGATGAGGATGCTTTTCATGGAGCCCACAATTCCTCAGGATAGGAGCCCACCCCCAAGGATGGTGAATAGAGAATCTCAAGCCAAACAAAAATCCTTACCGTTATAGCCTGGCTGCTGAATTCTCAGTGCTGGGCTAAAGGAGTAAAACCAATTAAGTTGCTATCCAGCTGTGTCCTCCAATCCTAAACTCTCCCTCCAGACTGTTTCAATATCCCTAACTCTTCTCCATCCCCAATCCACTGACCAAGTTTAAGTGTCATCTCTCACCTACACCAGAACAATAGCTTCCTGACTGGTCTCATTCATTCATCAAATATCTACTGACTTCTAACTATGTGCCAGGCACTGTTCTAGACCCTGGAGAAAAGTATTGAGCAAAAGAGACAGAACCCTCAGGGAGCTAATATTTCTGTGAACCCCAGCATCTAGTACCACTCCTCTACAGTTCATCCCCTACATTAGCCAACAAAGAAATCTTTCAGAAACACAGATCCGATCATGGCCCTCTCAGGCTGAAAATCCTCCCCTTGTTCCTCACTCCCAAGGATGAAGTTCAAAATCTGTGGCCCACAAGACCCTTTTAAACTTAGCCCCCACCAAACCATAAAGCCTCACCTTCACTTTCTCCCTGCCCCAGCATCCCACTTATGGTGAAAAGAGCTTGGAACAAACAGCAACAAGTACCACTTGGTGCACCTGGAACTTGTGGGCAGAGGGATCAGCAGGTATGCCCAGACCCCTGTCCTCTTGGCACCCTACAAAGAAGGGTGTTAAGGCTGCAGCACAGCTGTGTGTGCAGTAGGTCATCAGAGGGCTTTACCCCTCTGTTCTCTATTTTTAGGGACCAAATGTGAAAGTGGCTTTGCCCAAACAATTAGGAAAAATAAACATTTAAGACTCAGGCACCAAGGGATACAGGCTGAAGTGGCAGGTATGTAGAGAGGACTGCTGGGAGGTGCCAGCTGCCTAGTACCTGGAGACCCTGGGAGCCCCCACTCCAAAGGAAATGGAATTAAGGTATAGCTAACTTTGAGGAGAGAAGAGCGCTTATCCAGATCTCATGAGTATTGCAGCCTCTTCTGGGATCAGAGATTCATTCATCCTAGCTCCCCCCATTGTCAAGCAATCCAGAGTCAGCCCCTGGTGTCATTCATTTGTTGGTTTCACCCATCTCCAGCTACACCCCCATCACAGCATATCCCCATCCAAGGCCCCAGACACACCAAACTCTTCATTCCCCTAACATTCTAAGCACTCTGATACCTCCGTGCCTTTACACATGTGCTTCCTGGTGCCTGTGGCACTTTCTCCCCTATCTGGAGAATTCTTTCCATAGATGTCAGAGAGCATCTGACAAAAGGAAGTGGTTCTATGTCATCATTCAAAGCCTGATTCTCTGCTGAGACCTCTGATCACCCCTATACATATATACTATTTCATGCATAAATTTGCACCCGCTGTGAGTCCTGTTAAACTCTGCTTATTACAATCTACTTCTCTACACATTGTCTCTCCACTGAATTACGAGCTCCTCAAATGTAGGGTCCATGCCTGCCATCTCTACATTCTGCCTGCCACAGATAATGTTTGTGGAAGATATCAGTTGGTGTAGAAACCCCATTTTCCTGCCGTAGAGTCTTAGCCCATGTTTTTCCCTCAACTCTTCCCAGCACTTCAAATGATTGGCCCCTTCTTATTCTATAGGTCTCTGCTTAAATTTCACCTCCTCATAAACCAGTATAAAATAAGTTACTTCCTTCCCACGTGGCACCCTTTTCTTTTTCTCCATAGAATTTTTCATAATTTATAATTTCATGTTCATGGTCTATCTCTCCTGCTCAACTATAATCTCCATGATATATAGAAGTGCCTATTTTAGGGGGAGGAGGGAAAGATGGCGTAGGAGTAGGGGACCCTATTTCAACTGGTCCCCCTAGAATTGAGCTGGATATCTACCAGACCACTCTGAGCACTCACGAAACCAGCCTGAGATGTAAGAAGATATGGATCTCTACAAACAGAATATCGCAGGCAGTGGGTTTTGAGGTACGAAGCGGAGAGCCGTGAGTCTGCGGGCAGATATCGGAGGATAAACGGGGGCGGGAGTGAGCCTGGACGTGGGGATCCTACACGGCCAGTGAGTGACAGCCTCCCGCGCTGCAGACGGGCACAGACTCGCAGACCAGTAGCGTCGGGAAAGAACTTTAGGGCAGCCCCCGGGGTGGAAAACCAGACCGGCGGGGTCAGCAC